>NW_028260368.1:6240036-6277536 GCF_056163025.1 Triticum urartu | reverse complement strand
CTTCGGAACAAAACCCTGCAATCAAATAGATTGTCCCAAGGGCGCCATATTCTAGGAGCCCAAGTTATGCTATTGAAAATTCGTTCCTCTAGCAGTTCCGGTTTGAGCATTCCGTTCCCTTTTTCAAACTCCACTTCTTTTCATATAGCAATCCCTGATCAAAGAGAGAACAATATCCATTTCAAAACATTTCTAACAGATTCCTTAGTTCGGACCGACGAAGTAATGTCACTCGACTATTATCAACCTGACTGCAATCTTTTTCTGTCGGTAAGGATTGCACCAGAGCACCTTCTACTTCTAATAGGCCATGAACTATAGATAGAGAAGAATCATTCTGAGCGAGTACATAAGAAGCGATCCACTTTTTTTCATCGGTTCCAGGGGAAGACCAAAGATCTTGCGCGGCAGGTCCGCCAGAAAAACTCAAAAGAGAAAGAAGTCTCGTTAATCTCTTCATGCTCGTTCCAAGTTCGAAGTACCTTTTGGCCAAAGAAAAACCCGCTTCCTGACACGATTGCCTCTTTATCTTTATATAGATAGATTCTATGGGGTTATTACTTAGTAAGTCTATTTTGTACAAGAGCCCCTCCTATCTGATAGAAAAGGGTCCCATGATCCCGAGCCGATCTTACCTTGGCTCGCAAACCCCAAGTTTGTCTATGAAGAGCTAATCTAATTGTATTTTTTTCTAGAATGGATTTCTTATGTGGAATACTAATGGATAGGGCTTCGTTGCTAAGTGCTACAAGATCTAGTGCACTGGAACTCGTGGTTATGGACCCGAATCCTTTAGTATGGAACATTGTCTTTTCCAAGTAAAAACCCCTAGTATATGAAAGAATGAAAAGGTGCTTTCGTTCTTGTGGAATAAGAAGCCCTCGTACCTTAATGAAAGGAAAATCGTAATTTTTCGTTAGGTATTTGACCAAATAGGATCGTCCAGTTCCTACAGAACCTATCACTAAAATACCCGATAGGGCTAAGCGGAACGAAAAGGGTTTTCCATGAGATGGTAAATGAAAACGATTAGTCCCACACGAGGTTTGGGAATAGTGATTGTCTGATAATGAGCAAGGAATATACGTCTTTCTGCTAAAGAGGATCTATTAAACTCATAATTCATTAGATCCTTGTTATCAATGCCAACTAGGTATCATAAGTAAATGGATCCCGGTTGTTCAATCCTTTGATAACCAAGGTCATTCTTTGCTAAAGAGAAATGATCACTATGAGTCAGACTCAATAGAATTGGATCCATTCCAAATAGCGAGAATTAGGATTCTTGATCCCCTCTCAATCTCTCTTTCAATTCGAGGATCCAGAGAGGTGTTTTCATAGTCATCTCCGAATATTTGCCATCTCGGAATATTTTCGATTTCATTTTTCTATGATATGTCTTTCTATATGAAAATTGGTTATTTACGATGTACGATGATCCCTGTTAAGCATCCATGGCTGAATGGTTAAAGCGCCCAACTCATAATTGGTAAATTTGCGGGTTCAATTCCTGCTGGATGCACACGAACGGGAACATTCCATAAGTCTATTGGAACTGGCTCTCTATCCATGGAATCTCATCCATCATCCATACATAACGAATTGGTATGGTATATTCATACCATAACATAAGAACAATAAGAACTCGAATTCTTATCGATACTGGAACTCAGAGCATAGGAGGGAAAGTCGATTTATGGATGGAATCAAATACGCAGTATTTACAGAAAAAAGTCTTCGTTTATTGGGAAAGAATCAATATACTTTTAATGTCGAATCGGGATTCACTAAGACAGAAATAAAGCATTGGGTCGAACTCTTCTTTGGTGTTAAGGTGGTAGCTGTGAATAGCCATCGACTACCTGGAAAAGGTAGAAGAATAGGACCTATTCTGGGCCATACAATGCATTACAGACGTATGATCATTACCCTTCAACCGGGTTATTCTATTCCACTTCTAGATAGAGAAAAAAACTAAAGGAGAATACTTAATAATACGGCGAAACATTTATACAAAACACCTATCCCGAGCACACGCAAGGGAACCGTAGACAGGCAAGTGAAATCCAATCCACGAAATAATTTGATCCATGGACGGCACCGTTGTGGTAAAGGTCGTAATTCCAGAGGAATCATTACCGCAAGGCATAGAGGGGGAGGTCATAAGCGCCTATACCGTAAAATAGATTTTCGACGGAATCAAAAAGACATATCTGGTAGAATCGTAACCATAGAATACGACCCTAATCGAAATGCATACATTTGTCTCATACACTATGGGGATGGTGAGAAGAGATATATTTTACATCCCAGAGGGGCTATAATTGGAGATACTATTGTTTCTGGTACAAAAGTTCCTATATCAATGGGAAATGCCCTACCTTTGAGTGCGGTTTGAACTATTGATTTACGTAATTGGAAGTAACCAATTAGGTTTACGACGAAACCTAGAAATCGATCACTGATCCAATTTGACTACCTCTACGGGATAGACCTCAACAGAAAACTGTTGAGTAACGGCAGCAAGTGATTGAGTTCAGTAGTTCCTCATAGAAAATTATTGGCTCTAGAGATATGGTAATATGGAGAAGACAAAATTGTTTGAAGCACGCACAGAACCGGAAGCGCCCCTTGTTTCAAAGAGAGGAGGACGGGTTATTCACATTTAATTTGATGGTCAGAGGCAAATTGAAAGCTAAGCAGTGGTAATTAAGACCCCCGGGGGAAAATAGGGATGTCTCCTACGTTACCCATAATATGTGGAAGTATCGACGTAATTTCATAGAGTCATTCGATCTGAATGCTACATGAAGAACATAAGCCAGATGACGGAACGCAGAGACCTAGGATGTAGAAGATCATAACATGAGCGATTCGGCAGATTTGGATTCCTTTCCTATATATCCACTCATGTGGTACTTCATCATATGATTCATATAAGATCCATCTGTCTAGAGATCGTCATATACATCTAGAAAGCCGTATGCTTTGGAAGAAGCTTGTACAGTTTGGGAAGGGGTTTTTTGAGAGAAAAGAAGAATCTACTTCAACCGATATGCCCTTAGGCACGGCCATGCATAACATAGAAATCACACGTGGAAGGGGTGGGCAATTAGCTAGAGCAGCAGGTGCTGTAGCGAAACTCATTGCAAAAGAGGGTAAATCGGCCACTTTAAGATTACCATCTGGGGAGGTCCGTTTAGTATCCCAAAACTGCTTAGCAACAGTCGGACAAGTGGGTAATGTTGGGGTGAACCAAAAAAGTTTGGGTAGAGCCGGATCTAAGTGTTGGCTAGGTAAACGCCCCGTAGTAAGAGGGGTAGTTATGAACCCTGTGGACCACCCCCATGGGGGCGGTGAAGGGAAAGCTCCCATTGGTAGAAAAAAACCCACAACCCCTTGGGGTTATCCTGCGCTTGGAAGAAGAACTAGGAAAAGGAAAAAATATAGCGATAGTTTTATTCTTCGTCGCCGTAAGTAAATACGTAACTAGGAATATGGAAAATTGCATTTTTGGAATTTGCAATAATGCGATGGGCGAACGACGGGAATTGAACCCGCGCATGGTGGATTCACAATCCACTGCCTTGATCCACTTGGCTACATCCGCCCCTTATCCAGCTAAAGGATTTTTTTCTTTTTTCCATTGATCATTATTCTATTTATTCTGACCTCCGTACTTCGATCGAGATATTGGACATAGAATGCCACTCTTTAAAAAGGAAAAAAGGAGTAATCAGCTGTGACACGAAAAAAAACGAATCCTTTTGTAGCTCATCATTTATTGGCAAAGATAGAAAAGGTCAATATGAAGGAGGAGAAAGAAACAATAGTAACGTGGTCCCGGGCATCTAGCATTCTACCCACAATGGTTGGCCATACAATCGCGATTCATAATGGAAAGGAACATATACCTATTTACATAACAAATCCTATGGTAGGTCGCAAATTGGGGGAATTCGTGCCTACTCGGCATTTCACGAGTTATGAAAATGCAAGAAAGGATACTAAATCTCGTCGTTAACTGAATTCTGAATAGAAAGATTAAGAAGAAAAAAAGATTCAAAATAAAGTAAAGGTAGGCGGGGAATAACCTTATTTATGACAAGTTTCAAACTAGTAAAGTATATCCCTAGGATAAAGAAGAAGAAAAGTGGGCTAAGGAAACTCGCAAGGAAAGTTCCAACCGATCGTCTACTTAAGTTCGAGAGAGTTTTCAAAGCACAAAAACGTATCCCTATGTCTGTTTTCAAAGCACAAAGAGTTCTTGACGAGATTCGCTGGCGTTACTACGAGGAAACTGTTATGATACTGAACCTCATGCCCTATCGAGCATCTTATCCCATCTTAAAGTTGGTTTATTCGGCAGCCGCAAATGCTACTCATTATAGGGATTTCGACAAAGCGAATTTATTTATTACTAAAGCCGAAGTCAGTAGGAGTACTATTATGAAGAAATTCAGACCTCGAGCTCGAGGACGTAGTTTCCCCATAAAAAAAAGCATGTGTCATATAACAATTGTACTAAATATAGTAAAGAAATCTAAATAACCTTTAGATCCATCTAAGATTTCGATTCCCAGTAAAAAAAATATAGAATAGAAAAATATGGGACAAAAAATAAATCCACTCGGTTTCAGACTTGGTACAACCCAAAAACACCATTCCTTTTGGTTCGCACAACCAAAAAATTATTCTGAAGGTCTACAGGAAGATAAAAAAATAAGGGATTGTATCAAGAACTATATACAAAAGAATAGGAAAAAGGGCTCGAATAGAAAAATAGAATCAGACTCAAGTTCCGAAGTAATTACACATAATAGAAAAATGGACTCAGGTTCAAGTTCCGAAGTAATTACACATATAGAAATCCAAAAAGAAATCGATACGATCCACGTCATAATCCATATTGGATTCCCAAATTTATTAAAGAAAAAAGGAGCAATCGAAGAATTAGAGAAAGATCTACAAAAGGAAATTAACTCTGTAAACCAGAGATTTAATATTTCTATCGAAAAAGTTAAAGAACCTTATAGACAGCCTAACATTCTTGCAGAATATATAGCTTTCCAATTAAAAAATAGAGTTTCATTCCGAAAGGCAATGAAAAAAGCCATTGAATTAACTAAAAAAGCAGATATAAGGGGAGTAAAAGTAAAAATTGCGGGTCGTCTCGGAGGAAAAGAAATTGCACGCGCCGAATCTATTAAAAAGGGTAGACTTCCCCTCCAAACAATTCGCGCTAAAATTGATTATTGCTGCTATCCAATTCGGACTATCTATGGAGTATTAGGTGTAAAAATTTGGATATTCGTAGACGAAGAATAAGTAATCTTGTCTTCGGATTCTGTCCATTGATAGAATAAAAAATGACAAGAGACTTTTTTCCTGAAATCCCTGCAAAAGAAGAAATTATACCTCTTTCTATAAGATTTAATGAAAATTGATAAATCATTTAATATAATTGCTATGCTTAGTGTGTGACTCGTTATTTTTTTCTTTTTTTTAAGAAAAAAACTTAGTAATTATAGAAAATTAACTAATAACCAACCTATTGCTTCGTATTGTCGAGATCCTAACTAAGAAACAGTCACTATATGAATAAATACCTCTATCATAACATAAATGAGTAGATGTGTCATATAGTTGTAGCAACTGCAATTTTTTCTCTAAAAAAGAAAAGGGATTCTAGGTTGTGAAGCAAAACTAAAGGGATGTGGATAAAGGGAGGGATGATAGAAAGAAGGAAGAGGAAATAAATAAGATATAGGATTCCACTATGTATGGTCTATGAATTACATCATAAAAGGCAATGTGATAAAGCATCAATATAATAAAAATAATAGAGAATTAAAAATTGTAACTTGAAACAAGAACTACAAATTTAAAGCAATAATAAAGAGCCGCCCGGGTTAATAAAACTGAGAAAATTAACTCGGAAAGAAATTTTTTGGAAGCTCCGTTGCGGGATTCAGACCTAACCATTCAAGGAGAAGCAGTGGGAACGACAGAACCTATGATTCCATAGGATTTTATTGAAAAGAATCCTAACACTTCATTGGGTGGGATGGCGGAACAAACCAAAAAAATTGTCTTATTTGGTAAGTTTATAAATTAACAAATAAGACAGGAAAGAGTAAATATTCGCCCGCGAAATTCTTATTGAATTAGAATACTTTACCGCGATTCAATAAGAGTAAAAATAAGGATTTTTTTAAGAAGGATTACATTATCTATAAATATAGAATTTAGATAAATATACACACACATCTGGATATATTCTAGATCTTCTTTTTTGACTATATATTATATTTTTCTGTTTTAACAAATTCAATATAAAAAAAACCGAACTTTTTCTATTATCTATTAATGTGTATCTATCCGTACCGTAATATTTTGGAATATTATGAATTAGAGAAATTTACATGCTTTCTGATTCCATTCGCGAGGAGCTGGATGAGAAGAAACTCTCATGTCCAGTTTTGCAGTAGAGATGGAACTAAGAAAGAGAACCATCGACTATAACCCCAAAAGAACCAGATTTCGCAAACAACATAGAGGAAGAATGAAAGGAAAATCCTGCCGAGGCAATCGTATTTGTTTTGGTAGATATGCTCTTCAAGCACTTGAACCCGCTTGGATCACGGCGAGACAGATAGAAGCAGGACGAAGAGCAATAACACGATATGCACGTCGTGGTGGAAAAATATGGGTACGTATATTTCCCGACAAACCGGTTACACTAAGACCCACGGAAACACGTATGGGCTCGGGAAAGGGGTCCCCCGAATATTGGGTATCCGTTGTTAAACCTGGTCGTATACTTTATGAAATGGGGGGAGTATCTGAAACTGTAGCTAGAGCAGCTATCTCCATAGCTGCCAGTAAAATGCCCATACGAAGTCAATTTATTCGATTAGAGATATAGAACCCTAAAAGGGGTATGGAAGATAAAAAAAAATGCTCGGTTTTTCTTTCTGGAAAGACAATATTTCTTTCATCCTTTTGCATTGAAATAACAAATTGAAATCAAAATAATATGATTCAACCTCAGACCCTTTTAAATGTAGCAGATAATAGTGGAGCTCGAAAATTGATGTGTATTCGAGTCATAGGAGCTGCTGGTAATCAGCGATATGCTCGTATTGGTGATGTTATTGTTGCTGTAATCAAAGACGCATTGCCCCAAATGCCTCTAGAAAGATCCGAAGTAATTCGAGCTGTAATTGTACGTACATGTAAAGAGTTCAAATGCGAAGACGGTATAATAATCCGCTATGATGACAATGCTGCGGTTATAATTGATCAAAAAGGCAATCCAAAAGGAACTCGAGTTTTTGGCGCGATTGCCGAGGAATTGAGAGAATTGAATTTTACCAAAATAGTTTCATTAGCTCCTGAAGTATTATAAATACTAGTAGGCGAAATTGAGACCAAAGAATTAATTTAGTAGATTGTGTTTTACGTATATGTTTTAAAATCCAAAATGAAAAAAAAAAAAAGAAAACATGTTGATTATAGAAAAATTAGGAGGAACCTAGAATTAGAGTCTTATGGGCAAGGACACTATTGCTGATTTACTAACCTCTATAAGAAATGCGGACATGAATAAAAAAGGAACAGTTCGAGTAGTATCTACAAATATTACCGAAAACATTGTTAAAATACTTCTACGAGAGGGTTTTATTGAAAGTGTTCGGAAACATCAGGAACGTAACAGATATTTCTTGGTTTCAACTTTGCGACATCAAAAGAGAAAGACTATAAAAGGAATATATAGAACAAGAACCTTTTTAAAGCGTATCAGCCGACCCGGCTTACGAATTTATACCAACTATCAAGGAATTCCTAAAGTTTTGGGTGGAATGGGAATTGCTATTCTTTCTACTTCTCGAGGAATAATGACAGATCGAGAAGCTCGACTAAACAGAATTGGGGGAGAAGTCTTATGTTATATATGGTAATCGCCCCGCCTATAGTGCTCGAATTCTATCTCGCCCTTCCTATTTTTAAAATAAAAATAGAAAAATAGGAGAAAAAAAATATGACAGAAAAAAAAAATAGGAGAGAAAAAAAAAACCCGAGAGAAGCAAAAGTAACTTTCGAAGGTTTAGTTACGGAAGCCCTACCCAATGGAATGTTCCGCGTTCGGCTAGAGAATGACACCATCATCCTAGGCTATATTTCAGGAAAGATACGGTCTAGTTCTATACGAATACTGATGGGGGATAGGGTCAAAATTGAAGTAAGTCGTTATGATTCAAGCAAGGGACGTATAATTTATAGACTTCCCCATAAGGATTCGAAGCGTATCGAAGACTCGAAGGATAGCGAAGATTTGAAGGATAGCGAAGATTTGAAGGATACCAAAGATTCAAAGGATTAGGTTTTTCTTTTTTTTTCTAGGGTAATAAATTCTAAGTTCTAAAATTCAAGCGAAGAGACTTATTTTTTCCAAAAGATTAGATTCATAGTTTAAAAAAGGATACGGAAATATGAAAATAAGAGCTTCCGTTCGTAAAATTTGTACAAAATGTCGACTGATTCGTAGGCGTGGACGAATTAGAGTCATTTGCTCTAATCCGAAGCATAAACAAAGACAGGGGTAATCTTTCGAAAAAGAACTTTACTTTCTAAAAAGTAAAAAAAAGTACCCGCGGAAATGTTCCAATTCCAAATAAAATAATTTCATTTAAAATAATTAAAGTAAAGGGTTTATTTTACCCTGAAACGGATATCTTTGTATCTTTTTTTCTTTTTTTTATTTCTAACTCATATTTATGAGATAATAAAATATGGCAAAAGCTATACCAAAAATTGGTTCACGTAAGAAAGTGCGTATTGGTTTACGTAGGAATGCACGTTTTAGTTTACGGAAGAGTGCACGTAGAATAACAAAAGGGGTTATTCATGTTCAAGCTAGTTTCAACAATACCATTATAACTGTTACAGACCCACAAGGTCGGGTGGTTTTTTGGTCCTCGGCCGGTACTTGTGGATTCAAAAGCTCAAGAAAAGCATCACCCTATGCTGGTCAAAGAACAGCAGTAGATGCTATTCGTACAGTAGGTTTGCAACGAGCAGAAGTTATGGTAAAGGGCGCTGGTAGTGGAAGAGATGCCGCATTACGAGCCATTGCTAAAAGTGGTGTGCGATTAAGTTGTATACGCGATGTAACACCTATGCCGCATAATGGATGTCGACCGCCTAAAAAAAGACGTCTGTAAAAGAATTAACCCGCTTTCAACTTTCATTTCAAGAGAAATAAACGATTCAATGATAAAATAATAATACTAGTCTATTATGGTTCGAGAGGAGGTAGCAGGATCCACTCAAACACTACAGTGGAAGTGTGTTGAATCAAGAGTAGATAGTAAGCGCCTTTATTATGGTCGTTTCATTCTGTCCCCGCTTAGAAAAGGTCAAGCGGACACCGTCGGTATTGCCTTGCGAAGAGCTTTACTTGGAGAAATAGAAGGAACATGTATCACACGTGCAAAATTTGGGAGCGTGCCGCACGAGTATTCTACAATAGCAGGTATTGAAGAATCCGTACAAGAAATTTTACTAAATTTGAAAGAAATTGTATTGAGAAGTAATCTCTATGGAGTTAGAGACGCATCCATTTGCGTCAAAGGTCCTAGATACATAACTGCTCAAGATATCATCTTACCGCCTTCCGTAGAAATCGTTGATACGGCACAACCTATAGCTAACTTGACAGAGCCCATTGATTTCTGTATTGATTTACAGATCAAGAGAGATCGTGGATATCAGACAGAACTCAGAAAGAACTATCAAGATGGAAGTTATCCTATAGATGCTGTATCCATGCCTGTTCGAAATGTGAATTATAGTATTTTTTCTTGTGGGAATGGAAATGAAAAACACGAGATACTTTTTCTAGAAATATGGACTAATGGAAGTTTAACCCCTAAGGAAGCACTTTATGAGGCTTCTCGTAATTTGATTGATTTATTTCTTCCTTTTCTACACGCGGAGGAAGAGGGCGCTAGTTTCGAAGAAAATAAAAACAGGTTTACTCCACCCCTTTTTACTTTTCAAAAAAGATTAACTAATCTAAAGAAAAACAAAAAAGGAATTCCATTGAATTGTATTTTTATTGATCAATTAGAATTGACTTCTAGAACGTATAATTGTCTAAAAAGGGCCAATATACATACACTATTGGACCTTTTGAGTAAGACTGAAGAAGATCTTCTGAGAATTGACAGTTTTCGTATGGAAGATAGAAAACATATATGGGACACTCTAGAGAAGCATCTCCCAATTGATTTACTTAAGAATAAACTCTCGTTTTAAATCCATTGCAATTTTTTTTCTTCTTCTTTTTCGAGTTAGAATAAAAAGAAAACAATTTAGCATCTTTGGTACAATCTATATTTTCGCGAAATGGATCATAATAAAATGGATTTTAGGTATCTAGGGAAGATTCACTTGGAAGTAACTATTTCCTAGATACCTATGGTACTTCACGGTTGAATGAATCAAAAAATATCTAAAAAAGACCTAAAGTTAATGATTTATCAATGGGTAATGTTGCTCCAATACCTAACCAAAGAGCTACTACAGTACCGATTAAAAAAACGGTCGTAGCTACTGGGCGGCGAAATGGATTTTGGAATTTATTGACATTCTCTAGAAAAGGTACTGTCAATAAGCCTGTTGGCACAGAAACCATTAAAAGAACGCCCAATAACTTATTGGGTACCGTACGGAGTATTTGAAACACGGGAAAGAAGTACCACTCGGGTAATATTTCCAGAGGAGTTGCAAACGGATCTGCCGGTTCACCAATCATTGATGGCTCGAGAACCGCTAAACCTACATTACATGCAATAGTACCTAGAATTACTACTGGAAAAATATATAAAAGATCGTTGGGCCATGCGGGTTCCCCGTAATAATTATGTCCCATCCCTTTAGCTAATTTAGCTCTTAATACAGGATCATTTAAGTCTGGTTTCTTTGTTATTGGGATAGGTGAACTCTTTAGGATCCATCCCCCAAAGGAACCGGACATGAGAATTTATCATCATCCGGCTCGAGCAAGAGTGAAAGAAATAAGACCGCGGAAGATCCTTAATAGAATTAAGGTTTATAATGACTCAATGACTCTAGGCAAGAAAAGCTTTATCAGATTCTCTTTTCCGAAGTTGCACCTACAACTACTCATTGAAAATAATCCTATTCTTATGGGTAAATGCTCAATATCCAAGTGGGCTTACAAATTTGATCATGATCAATTGCTTTGTGGATTGTCTCATGTCTCTTGATTAGTTGGTATTTATCCCCTCAATATCGCAAGTTTCTTACCTCCAAACAAAATATTTACTTGTTACTAATAAAAAATCAAAAAGTTTAGCCTACATTCTTCCTTAGATCCCTTCTTTTACTCCGATAGTATTGCGGATCACAATCGATGCAAAGAAAATGAATGCATTTCCATACTATAATAAAAAGGTAAGTGTAATAAATAGAGAACTGGATCATGTCACATGACTTATTCCATTTCTACTCTATGGGATCTTACGGAGCCTGTTCATGGATGACATGGTTGCGGTATGATCATAGAAGATATTCTCCTCAAGTGAACCAGCCTATCCTTCCTAGGTAGGGGACTTACATGTTGATTGGATGCGGAGACACCTTTGGTTGTGAATTCTAATGTGGCAGATCCAATTCTTTATCTGCATGGCCAAATCAATAATTCAAGTCACACACTCCCATAATCCGCCTTTTTTCTTTCGTAAAATTAACTTCAACTATTTGTATTGTATAAAAATACTTTGGAGTTGAAGAGAAGTATCCAAATGACATGTGTTATTTTACAATAACCCATGCTTGTAGCAATGAAATACCAAAACCTACCCGATATGATATATGATAATTATAATTCTCTATGATATGCCTTCCCTATAAAGGACCCGAAATACCTTGCTTACGTATCATTGGAAAGTGCATTAACATAAATACGGCAGTAAGCAGAGGCAGTACAAAGGTATGTAAACTATAAAAACGAGTCAAAGTGGATTGGCCCACACTAGCACTTCCGCGTAATAACTCCACTAAAGGCGATCCTATTACCGGAATGGCGTCAGGTACACCTGTCACAATTTTGACTGCCCAATAGCCAATTTGATCCCAAGGCAAAGAATAACCAGTTACACCAAATGATGCAGTCAAAACAGCCAAAACCACACCTGTGACCCAAGTTAATTCGCGGGGTTTTTTAAATCCCCCTGTGAGATACACACGAAATACATGCAGGATCATCATTAAAACCATCATACTTGCTGACCATCGATGAACTGATCGGATTAACCAACCAAAGTTGGCCTCGGTCATTATGTATTGAACCGAGGAAAAAGCCTCTGTAACGGTTGGTCGGTAGTAAAAAGTCATAGCAAAACCGGTAGCGACTTGTACTAGAAAACAAGTAAGTGTAATTCCCCCTAAACAATAAAATATGTTGACATGGGGAGGAACATATTTACTAGTTATATCATCTGCAATTGCCTGAATCTCAAGACGTTCCTCAAACCAATCATATACTTTATTGAGATAGGTAACTAACCCGAGTCCCCCTCTAAGAGCCGTATATGAAAATTTCATCTCGTACGGCTCAAGCAGAAACACAAAAATTTTCAACGAATATTAGAAAAAAGGTTCAAAACTTCATCAGCCACTGAATTGGGTCGATTTGCCTTGAAGATATCAAATAAGAAAAATCCGGAATATCTTCTTTGTGATGATAATGCCAAAAAATCTCAAGTTGGCGCGTCTTTCTTTCTTCCTTTCCCTTATGTTGGTCATTAGAGGCTTCTTGACTTTTCTCTTCCCTATAAAGGATTTGTTTTTTTATGCGTAATATAGAAATTATCTTGTTGAGATCCTATGAATCAGTTCAATTAAAACCTTAGATTCATACTAGAGCCACGATGATTTAGTCTCAAGCTAAACAAAAGGCAAGGGTTCTTCGAATAAGAACCGCTTGATAATCATTTATTGAATCAGTGTAATGACTCGACAAAATCGAGAGAAAAAAAGTTGTCTTTTGGGCAAACAAAATTGGAAGGAAGAAAATTTCTTTTTTATTTTTATTTAAGAACTACTTGAATTTTTCAGTCTGGTTGCGAGGTCTTAATAGTGAGTATGAATCATAGTTCCATTTTTTTTTGATCCACTCTATCTATTTCGTGTTCCAGATACTAGAATAAATAATATCTGACGAATTAGAATCATCTTGATAGAGATAACAGGCCCTTTCTATGTATTATCAATAGGATCAATTCTAACAAGTCACACACTCATATTCCAGAGATACCGAAACAAAAAAATTCCGCGGTCGAACTACCATAATATCTAGAAATGTAGATCTTAAACTAGAAAGGCTTTTTTGGATGGAAAAACTCTGACTTCCTAGTTTTAGTTAGTAGAAACCTAATTGGTTAAAATTCCGTCCAGTAAAACGGAAGAATTATAAATTTCTAAAATGATAGATAGGAATATAGCGAATAAAGCCATTGCGATCCCCATAAAAGGAGTAGTCCCCCAACCCGGGGCGACTTTCCCATATTCCGAATTCAAGGGTTTCAGTAAACTACCTGCACCAGTTCGTTTTGGCCTAGGTTTAGAACTATCTTCAACGGTTTGTGTAGCCATAAATTCTATTTAATCATTGGTGTTGACTTTGTATACTATTCCGTTGTAGTTGTAAATACACGATCTTTTCGTAGATCCATTGTAATCTTGAAATTCTATAAAAATGGAAACAGCAACTTTAGTCGCCATCTCCATATCTGGTTTACTTGTAAGCTTTACTGGGTATGCCTTATATACCGCGTTTGGGCAACCCTCTCAACAATTAAGAGATCCATTCGAAGAACACGGAGACTAATTTAAGTAAGAAGTCTCCCAGATAGGGGGACTTCTTACTTAAATGAAATTATTTTATTCTTTTAGTTGGAGTTGGTGGAACCTTAGGTGGTTCTCGGAAGAAGATAGCGAAAAAAATTATCCCTAAAGTCGAAACTAAAAGGAACGTATAAACCAATGCTTCCATAGATTCGATCCTGGTTTATTTACAATTATAACTTCCACACCTATTCATTTGTCATTTGGGATAATTTCCCATATAAAGAAAGAAAAAGAGTCAAAGAAAGGATGGGAGATGTTTCCCATGTCAAATCAAAAAAGAGAGGTGAAAGATACTATAACAATGTGTATCAAACTGCCTGTTTCCTTGTAGTTGGATCTCCCACTTTTTGGAATGTTCCAAATTCCACTTGAGCATCCAAATCTGGATCAATACCAGCAAAAACATCTCGGAACAATGTTCTAGCGCCATGCCAAATGTGTCCGAAAAAGAAGAGCAAAGCAAAGGTAGCATGACCAAAAGTGAACCAACCCCTTGGACTGCTGCGAAAAACACCATCAGATTTCAAAGTAGCCCGGTCTAATTCAAAAATTTCCCCTAATTGAGAACGCCTCGCATATTTTTTTACAGTAGCAGGATCAGAATAACTTACTCCATTAAGTTCGCCACCATAGAACTCCACCGTTACACCTACTTGTTCAACACTATATTTGGATTCTGCTCTTCTAAAAGGAACGTCTGCTCTAACAATTCCCTCCTCATCTACCAAAACAACCGGAAATGTTTCAAAAAAAGTAGGCATACGGCGTACAAAAAGCTCACGTCCTTCTTTATCTCTAAAGACGGGATGTCCTAACCATCCAACAGCTATTCCATCCCCATTGTCCATTGAGCCTGCTCTGAATAATCCCCCTTTTGCCGGATTATTACCAATATAATCATAAAAGGCTAATTTTTCGGGAATTTTAGACCAAGCTTCTGATAAACTAAGATTTTCGGCTAAACCATTGCTAACTCTTCGATATATTTCTTGCTGAAAGTATCCCTGATCCCACTGATAACGAGTAGGCCCAAATAATTCGATTGGGGTCGTTGCTGACCCATACCACATAGTTCCAGCAACTACGAAAGCTGCAAAAAAAACAGCAGCGATACTACTGGAAAGTACAGTTTCAATATTGCCCATACGTAATCCTTTATATAGACGTTGAGGCGGACGGACACTAAGATGGAATAAGCCCGCTAATATACCCAATGTACCCGCAGCAATATGATGAGAAGCTATTCCCCCCGGAACAAAAGGATCAAAACCTTCTGCACCCCACGCTGGATTTACAGCTTGTACTTTTCCAGTTAGTCCATAAGGATCGGATACCCATATCCCAGGACCATACAAACCCGTTACATGAAATGCCCCAAAGCCAAAGCAAGCCACCCCTGCAAGAAATAAATGAATTCCAAAGATCTTGGGCAAATCCAAAGAGGGTTTTCCCGTCCGCTCATCAGAGAATATTTCTAGGTCCCAATATACCCAATGCCAGATCGCTGCCAAGAAACACAAGCCAGAAAACACAATATGCGTACCTGCCACACCTTCATAACTCCAAATACCCGGATTTGTTACAGTTCCTCCTGAAATACTCCAACCACCCCACGAATCCGTTATTCCTAAACGAGTCATGAAGGGAATTACGAACATACCTTGTCTCCACATTGGATCCAGAACAGGATCAGAGGGATCAAAAACTGCTAATTCGTATAAAGCCATTGAGCCAGCCCAACCAGAAACTAGAGCTGTGTGCATTATATGCACCGCAAGCAATCGACCCGGATCATTCAATACGACAGTATGAACACGATACCAAGGCAAACCCATGGAAATACCCCTTTAGCAAAGAAAAATAGACACGATGTCGCTTTATTTTATCGCATTGAAAAAGACTATCCATATCCTATGTACCTAACCCTTCTAGGGGATTCTGTGTCAGAAAGCGCGAATATTTATTTCATTCCATTAAAAATAAGAAGCCAATTCTGTTCATAAGAAGAAAGAGAAGCAGATCTATTCTATACTCGATAAGTGCCAATATGCAATGGGTAACTTGGCCAATTTGGAAAAAACGAAGAATAGATCGCTACCCCTCTTTGTTTAGCATTCAAATCACCCATTCCCTTTTCTTTATTCAATCTGTCTTACATTCCTTATATGTATAACCTTTCAATCTACGTATTAATAGAATCTATAATATTCATATAGAATAAGAATAAAAATTAAGACAATAAACTGCGGATTCTTTCTTTCTGTTCCATTCTTACGTTTCCATATTAAAGTGTGGTTTTCTTACTTAAATTTAATAATATTAATCTAATATGCCCATTGGTGTTCCAAAAGTACCTTACCGGATTCCTGGAGATGAAGAAGCGACTTGGGTTGACTTATACAATGTTATGTATCGAGAAAGGACACTTTTTTTAGGTCAAGAGATTCGTTGCGAGATCACGAATCATATTACAGGTCTCATGGTATATCTGAGTATAGAAGATGGAATTAGTGATATTTTTTTGTTTATAAACTCCCCAGGCGGGTGGCTAATCTCAGGAATGGCTATTTTTGATACGATGCAAACGGTGACACCAGATATATATACAATATGCCTCGGAATAGCCGCCTCCATGGCGTCCTTCATTCTGCTTGGAGGAGAACCCACCAAGCGTATAGCATTCCCTCACGCGAGGATTATGCTTCACCAACCTGCTAGTGCTTATTATCGGGCAAGGACACCAGAATTTTTACTAGAAGTAGAAGAGTTACACAAAGTTCGCGAAATGATCACAAGGGTTTATGCAGTAAGAACAGGCAAGCCTTTTTGGGTTGTATCCGAAGACATGGAAAGGGATGTTTTTATGTCAGCAGACGAAGCCAAAGCTTATGGACTTGTCGATATTGTAGGGGATGAAATGATTGACAAGCACTGCGATACTGATCCAGTGTGGTTTCCAGAAATGTTTAAGGATTGGTAGTGTCCGGATTTCTTGTAAAGTTATTTCACAGCTAAATTCGTGTTTTCCTCGATTTAATAGAAAATAGAAAGACTTCATGATGAGCAATCATCAGGTTAAGATGGATCTAAACCAATCCATTTTTTTCTATATACATACAACATGCCGACGGTTAAACAACTTATTAGAAACGCAAGACAGCCAATACGAAATGCTCGAAAAACGGCCGCGCTTAAAGGATGCCCTCAGCGTCGAGGAACATGTGCTAGGGTGTATGTGCGACTCGTTCAGATCATGACTTCAAACAAATATAAAAAAAATTGAAGTATCCATGATTAGTACCAATGAATAGGATATAGCTTCTCTATCCTAGATTTCTATGGTATATGGAATTTATGGTTTCCTTTGGTGCAAATCCAATTATCTAAATTGGAAATAAGAAGCAATTCTCCCATTGGTAGCAAATGGTTATCCATTAAGCGGAGGAAATAGTAATAAAAAGAAAAAGGCTTATGCTCCTTTATCTTAAAAGAACGGACTAACAGGGTCAGCTACTTAGCCAACTTTCATAATTAAATACCGTCACTGTATGGATAACTCTTATTGTGAAAAGAGCTATTTACTCTATAATGGATAGGTAGAGCCAAAGAATGTGGACTATACAAGTTCGCAATACCTTTTGATGAAAGAAAGGGCTCCGGTGTATAGAGAGGGCCTCACCGTTTAAAAGGGAACCATAGAAACGATGGAACCCACTATTTTTTTTAGTATTATTAGAATGAATTTGTTATTTCGTATAGAAATAACTGAACGGAGTGGAATAAAAAATCGTGGTTGGGAAGGTTACTATAGCAAAAGCCATTGGAATTAATATTTTATATATCGGAATAATTAGTTTTGTTATTAATGAGAAAAAGGGTGGCTAAAAGAAGAGAAATCATTAGTTATTCATTAAGGTTAATTTGATTCAATGACCAGAGTTCCGCGAGGATATATAGCCCGGAGACGACGAACAAAAATGCGTTCATTTGCCTCAAACTTTAGAGGGGCTCATTTAAGACTTAATCGAATGATTACCCAACAGGTAAAAAGAGCTTTTGTTTCCTCTCATCGAGATAGAGGTAGGCAAAAGAGGGATTTTCGTCGTTTGTGGATCACTCGGATAAACGCAGCAACGCGGGTATATAAAGTATTCGATAGTTATAGTAAATTAATACACAACCTGTACAAGAAGAAATTGATTCTTAATCGTAAAATGCTTGCACAAGTAGCTGTATCAAATCCAAATAATCTTTACACGATTTCCAATAAAATAAAGATCATCAATTAAAGGTATAAATAAAGTAATATACTGGAATAATAAAAGATGAATTCCCGGAGGGAACTCCGGGAAGATACAATAAATTAAGATTAAGTGGTAGGAATCAACGAGCTGGATTACTTTCTTTATAATATATATAGGTCTGGCCCTTTCGAATTCGAATAAAACATCAACAATCGGAACTTAAGTTCCGGTTGTTGTTTCTTAAATTTTGGTTGTTGTTTCTTAAGTTTCGATTGGAATTGTACTTTTGCGTTAATTGAGGAATATGTCTATTTTTTCTGGGTCTAGAACCTGTAATTATTGAAATTGACTGGGCTTGAAATTGCTTTTCGTTCTCATAGTTACGAAACGGTAAGAAAGATAAAATACGAGCCTGTTTTATAGCAAGAGTAATTAATCGTTGTTGTTTCAAGGTTAATCTATTTATTCGTCTCGATAATATTTTTCCTTGTTCACTAATAAATCTATTAATTAAACTCATGTTTCTATAATCAATTCGATCTCCCGGGCCAATCCGGGGACGCCTACGAAAAGGTTGTTTAGATTTACGAAAAGGTTGCTTGAATTTACGAAAAGTTTGCTTGGATTTACGAAAGGGTTGCTTGGATTTATTAAAAGTTTGCTTGGATTTACTAAAGGGTTGCTTAGATTTAAGAAAAGGTTGTTTAGATGTATACATGATTTATTCCTTATTTAAAATTTGAAAATTTGAAAATTCACTTCTTTATTTTATTAATTTAGGATCCAGAAGAAGTAGTTTTTCTTTGATCCATATCTTATTTGATTCATATTATAGTATATGAATACCCTCTATACATATGAAATAATATCTACCGGAAATCAGATGAGTTGATTTGTATTTTGTATTCTATACTATGTTTTCTTTATATATTAAATATGAAGTTCTTACTCTTTCTGTTGTTTGGAAAGATCAAACACACGATGTTCCTATTTCTTTATTTCGTGATGAGTCGTATGCTTGCGACAATAACGACAAAATTTTTTGAATTCTAATTGTCCGGGTGTATTGTGGCGATTCTTTTGAGTACTATATCTAGAAATCCCCGTCGATTCCTCATTGGCACCTTTTCGAACACAACTGATGCATTCCAAAATAACTCTGATTCTAACATCTTTTCCCTTGGCCATGAACCTCCTTTTCTTTTTGGATTGACTTAACTTAATTCTTCTACTTATTCTTTTATTCTTCTATTTTGAATCCGAAGAAGAAGAATAAAATTCATTAGAATAATTTTTTTTTATTCTTTAATTAAGTAATAAAAAATAGAGAAATAATTAAAGAATACAATCCTTGTCGAATTAGCAAAGATTTTGGTTCGAAATCCTTTCATTTAATTAGCCAGCCCCGCCTTTTCTATGCTCTGATTTCTGAGGCCTTATTTAGCTTGGGTACCCCTTTAAATTGAATTTCTATTTTCAAAAATGGGGTTTACCAAATTTTTAATGACTCTGAGGTTCAACCCAATCCATCTTTTCTTTCTTTTTCCTTCCGATACTAAAAAAAGATTGAAAAGGATCAAATTTTGTCATATCACGAAGAAATCTATCCCTCCCATAGCAATAACTAGAATTAAAAAAAAGGGAATGACAAAGCATCTGGGAATAAACGATTAATTTCTATCAATAAACCTGCTAAAGCACCAAACCATAGAGTACTTAGCACGGGTGCTACAGAGAGATATGTTTTTATATCCCGCATTGAAAATCCTCCTTCCTTGTTGGAATACATATATGATCATAAACTCTTGCCCAAGATTGTTATGCTATATATAAAATGAACCATATCGACGAAATTTTCCTATCCCTAAAAAAGAAAAAGATGACCCCTTCTTCCTATATATTACCAAGGAAAAGTAATCCTTCTTTTATAGGCGAAATTATATTGGATTTTATATGTATATAATTCCTTAATTATATGAGACCAAAAAGAAGAAATGACACGAGGGTTCTATATATAGATAGAGAAAGAAAGAAGAAGAAAATTATGATGTGGAAAAGAAGACAGGAATTGTGTACAATGGCATTGTACAACAATTTAATTTGGAAAAGGGATGTAGCGCAGCTTGGTAGCGCGTTTGTTTTGGGTACAAAATGTCACAGGTTCAAATCCTGTCATCCCTACCTATTACTTCTTTCTTCTTTATAGGCAGTAGCGACGAGATCAATTAAAGTAAAGTGGGTATAACTTGAATTTGTGGAGACTATACGTACGTGAGATACATTAGGAATAGAAAAAGATTTTCTTTTTGAATGAATGAAAGCGCTCTTAGTTCAGTTCGGTAGAACGCGGGTCTCCAAAACCCGATGTCGTAGGTTCAAATCCTACAGAGCGTGATTCCATCTATTTTATGTCGAAGCAGAGTAAAATAACTTAACAAAATTGAATTGTAACTCCAATTTCAATTTGACCTCCTCTCTGGTCTGGAGGAGGTCAATCAAAAAAAAAAAATGACTCAATCAAAGATCCAACTGATCCCCACGCCTGTATTGCAAATACGCAGTCACGAATAATCCCGCTAAAGTAATAGGAATTAGGCCTAAGACGATTCCAAATAGAAAAACTTCAATCATTTCGATTTGTTCGAGGGGATAAAAAAAGAGGTACGATCTATCCCTAAATAGTACTCTAAATTATCCACGAATCTCAATGACCAAGAAAAGAATTCCTAATTAGTCTGGAAAAGAGTCGTAGAATGCCAGGAATCCCAAAGAAAGATTTTTCTTTTCTGAATTATAATTATTCAGTCAATTCAAATAAGGCGTATCTTGTTCAAGCCAATAAATAGAGCTGGGGTTATAGTTAAAGCAGCCAGTAGAAAACCAAAATAACTAGTTAAAGTAAGCATGAAAGAGTTAAATTCCATTTATTTTTTTTTACTACACTACATATGTTGGTAAAGCATTTACCTAAGTTATGGAAAATTCATAATTCATCAGTTATTTTAGATAATACTAAAAAACAAGATAGAGTAAGATACAGAAGTGTAAAAGAAAGTGGATTCATCAGATGATACATGAGTCCCTAATTCCGAATCAAGAGATTTGTTGTGGAATTTGTCAATTGAGTAAAGTAATAATATTAAGAACTAGATCATCTAACCCCATTGAATGAAAAAAAGAAATTCAATTTTCAGGGAAATTTTTGAATAAGAGATAAATAAACAATTGAATTTGAAAAAAAAAACTTCTTTCTATTTTGGATAATTTCTTTTTCAATAGGACCCTCTTTTTGGAGTGAACGATCGAATATTCCCCTATTCCTTCTTATTTTAACTGATTGTATTCCATATGGAATAAGAGGAGAACAAAAGCATTCCACGACCTGCCAAGGGGCTGTTAAAAAAAAAAAAAAAAGAAAGCTCTTCCTTGAATTTACTTTATTTTTATTCCTTTTTCGAACTCCAACCAAAGTAGATTCGAAGACGAGTCACTTCAATTATCCTTTTAAGTTCTATTCTATCTTCTGTCTTTCCCTATTTCATCTCGTAAAGTTCCGCGCTCGCAGTTTGGTCAAGAAAGTTAGACCTAATCCAACAAACAATACAAGGATGAATTACGAATTATGAAAGGATAGATTTCACATATACTTGTCCTTGTATTGTGTCAGTATGAGAATATCCTTCCTAAATTATTTATCCAAACCTATTGATCATTAACTTAGATTTTCCCAAGATTTTGGCTGCTATTCCGAATTACTCTATTATTCCGAAGCCAATGAAAAGTAAGTAGAACCTACAAAAATGGGGTTTTCTATTGATGCCTTGAATAACATATAGCTTACCTATAGACAAAAAAAAAATAAAAAAGTAATTATGTTTCGGAACCAGGCAAAACCAGATTGCTGTGCCATAGGAAGGATAGCTATACTAATTCGGTATACTCAAAATACACCTTTGGTACAAAATTGACAATCTCACAAGGATGAAATATCAGTAATTTTCTATTTACTGGTCGATCCCATCTTTTACGGAATCAATTCCTTTTTTGAATGTACAAAAATTTTGGGAGTTCAGCATGTCTGGAAGCACGGGAGAACGTTCTTTTGCTGATATTATTACCAGTATTCGATACTGGGTTATTCATAGCATTACTATACCTTCCCTATTCATTGCGGGTTGGTTATTTGTCAGTACGGGTTTAGCTTATGACGTGTTTGGAAGTCCTAGGCCAAACGAGTATTTCACGGAAAGCCGACAAGGAATTCCGTTAATAACCGACCGTTTTGATTCTTTAGAACAACTCGATGAATTTAGTAGATCCTTTTAGGAGGCCCTCAATGACCATAGATCGAACCTATCCTATTTTTACAGTGCGATGGCTGGCTATTCACGGACTAGCTGTACCTACTGTTTTTTTCTTGGGATCAATATCAGCAATGCAGTTCATCCAACGATAAAACAAATTCCAACTATAGAACTATGACACAATCAAACCCGAATGAACAAAATGTTGAATTGAATCGTACCAGTCTATACTGGGGTTTATTACTCATTTTTGTACTTGCTGTTTTATTTTCCAATTACTTCTTCAATTGAGAGAAAGAAAGAGACTAATAAGAATTCTCTTATCCCATTTGGAAGGATACCATCCTTATAACTACCCATGACTGTTTTTGTCTCTAGCATGACCAATTGATAAAATGTGGAGGAAAGTAGGGGAAATGGCCGATACTACTGGAAGAATTCCTCTTTGGCTGATAGGTACTGTAGCTGGTATTGCTGTGATTGGTTTAGTAGGTGTTTTCTTTTATGGTTCATATTCTGGATTGGGTTCATCTCTATAGTAATCGGAGGGACCAGATTGTAAACATGAAAAAGTAGGAGCTTAGCGGGTCCTTACCCCCCTTTATCTGATTAGAGCGGAAAGGACCCGCGGAATTTTTATTTTACTCTTATAACGCGAATTGAATCTATTCGATTCACTCTTATGAAGCAACAAGAAAAAGAGATCACTCGAGGATCCAATATCTTATTCCACGAAGGAAGTATCCTGAAAATCCTTGATTTAGTTTCGAGTAATAAACTAATAAAACCTTAATCAAAACTATTCAACTAGCCTAAAAATAAAAAAACCTTCAATGGAAGAGTTTACTTTTTTTTTGCAAAATTTCTGTAAATTTGAAGTTGAACTTAATTAAACAAGCCAAGCAATTTGCTCACAATCACAAGAAATTTTTCCCCCGCCATATTTTCTTCCCCTCTGTTTGTCCACTACCTCGGCTAAACCTAAGCAAAAGAAAAAGAGGTCCAAGAGACAGACCCGAATAAAGAAGAAATAGTAATCTTTGACGAATTAGGAAGAAAAAGGATTCTTATTTTGATACAAGAAGAATCGGCACAAGAAAAAGGCTTTTTCTTGTGCCGAATAGACGATTAAGAAGACCTGCAATCCCTCCGAAAAAGAAGAAATTTTAATTTGATTGTTCTCGCCTTTGCCTTGGATTCTCTTCTTTTGCATGGGATATAAATAAGGAATTCCAGACATCTCATAAACAAAAAGCAGTCTAAACAAAAAAAGGATTTCCAAAATAGATCATAGATAATTCTAGCAATTGCCAATAAATCGAGGCTTTTTACCAACTTGATGGTAAGAAATCCCGGGACCTAGAAATTCATTTCGTACAATTGAACCTTTTCAAACTGTTTCTTTTTGAGAACCAAAAAAACTTGTGCCAAAATAACGGATGCGAAGAAGAACAAAAGGCCTTGGACACGTAATGGATCCTGAAGCACGATTTCTGCGTCCCCCTGACCAAAACCTCCCACATTAGGATTGCTTGTTAATGGTTGATCAAGCTTGATGGATTCCCCCTCTGAAACAAGAAGTTCTGGTCCGGGAGGTATAATATCAATCACTTGGCGTCCATCTGATGCATCAACTATGGATATTTCATACCCCCCCTTTTCTTTACGTAGTATTTTTCTTACTATACCTGTTGACGTAGCATTATAGACTGTATTGTTACTCTTGCTACCATCAGGATAGATCTGTCCTCTTCCTCGGTTTCCCCCTACATATATGGGATATTTTAAGAAATGAGCATCTTTCTTCGTAGCAGGATCAGGGGAAAGAATGGGAAAGACAATTTCACTATATTTCTTACCGGGAACAGGGCCTATCACAAGAATGTTTTTTTTATCGGGACGATAACTCTGAAAAGCAAGATTTCCTATCTTTTCTTTTAACTCAGGGGAAATACGATCGGGCGGCGCTAATTCGAATCCCTCGGGCAAAATAAGAACAGCACCTACATTCAACCCTCCCTTTTTTCCATTAGCAAGAACTTGTTTCAATTGCATATCATAAGGAATTCGAAGAACTGCTTCAAATACAGTATCGGGAAGCACAGCTTGGGGAACTTCAATATCGACGGGCTTGCTAGCTAAATGGCAATTGGCACATACAATTCGTCCAGTTGCTTCTCGTGGGTTTTCATAACCCTGCTGCGCAAAAATGGGATATGCATTTGAAATAGATGTCCGAGTTATTACGTATATCATGATCGATACAGAAATCGATCGAGTTATCTGTTCCTTTACCCAAGAAAAAGTATTTCTATTTTCCATGTCCAATCGCAGATCCCAGAATTTCTACAATAAATTAGATAGGTAGCTAAGCTAATCTAGTTCCCTATACACGAATCTGTTGTCATTCTACTGCAACAGTTGTACTGCAATGATGAATACCTTAAAGTAGGTATAAATAGAAAGAATTTTGCTAAAATGGAAAAGGGCTTTCTTTCTAAAAAAAGATGCTTGCTAATTTGATTAATATTAATATCGGGAGATCAAATGAATTTATGCTTCACTAATTGAATGATAAATGACTACAAGCGAAGGAGATAGACGATTTAAACAAAAAAAGACCCAAAATTTCAAACATGTATCTAGAATTACTGGAAAACTACAAACAAAAATAGTGAAAATAAGCTCGTTAGGAGCCCATCCAAAATCGTTGTAGACCCAACGAATTACTAGTTCCCAACCACGGGTGGAGTGAAATCCAACAAAAAAATCAGTAACTAAAAGAATAAAAAAAGCTTTTATTGAGTCATTTAAATTATAGAAGAATTCCTGAACCCAAGAATTCAAAATGACAAGTTCCTCTTTACCCAGAAAAAAAGAACCACTTAGAATAGCCAAACAGATTATATTTGTCGAGAAATGCAAAATGGTATGGAGATGATCCTCATTATTTATTTTGACCCATTGTATTATTTCCTTGTGTATTCCTGTAGGAGGTTTTTGTACATGTGTCTTTAGTTTCCCTTTTATCATCTCGTCCAAGAGAGAAAGTTCTTCTAATTCTATGAATCTTTCTAGAATCCTTTTCTCTTGAATATCAGTTAAGAGAGTTTCGGATTGCCTGGTATTCCACCAATTCTTAATCCAAAGTTCCAGACATTTGTTAAATGAGGAAGAGACCCCCCAAGGCAAAAGTACGATAAATACAAGATATAGTAAAGAAGGCAATGCTTTCTTTTTTTTCATTTTTGATCTGTAAATGGAGTTGTTAATGAATATGCTTCATTCGCTGACTCTATTCCATTCCCTGACTCTATATGATGATATTTCTATTTCATGATATTTCTATTTCTTTGAAGCAAAAACTCTATAGGTTTGATACCCTGTATCTATTCTTCTTTTTTGTATATTAGTTATTAGTGGAATTTCAGTGCATTGGGTTCTTTCTTAGATCTAGATGGAATGAAATAGTGAAATAGAATAAAAAAAAAGCCCTTTCGGATGAAAAAGGAAGAATAGTATGCGATATATCTAACTTGGATAAAAAAAAATTAAAAGCAAATTTCTCTTATCCTCGTTTGTTCCTTCCTTTAGATAAATACTTAAAAATCCCCTTACAATAACAAATCCAATTTAGAAGGGACTTCCTCCCTGTGTTGAGAAAACTTTTCTTCTTCCAATTCTTCTTTTCTTCATTCAACTCAGTTCAAAAAAGATACCTCAAAATACTTCAATTGGTACGCGCAAGAAATAGGCCAATTCGGCAGCTTTTTGTTCAATTTCTCGTGGAGTAAAAAATTTATCATCAGTACGAGTCAAGGGAATGATCCCCTGGCCCCGGATTTCCATATAAAGAATACGACGAGGATAAAGACCCTCTTTAACCTGAATTCTAATTGATTGGATATCCCGCATAAGGAATCGAAGGAAGACGCGACGTTTTATTCCAGGGAATCCCCAACGAAAAATGCACACTATTCCCTCTTTTCTATCGAATCGGTCATAACCACTACCTACATTCCACAAAATAGTACACCACAAGTAGGAGCTAATGAATAGGCCTGCGATTCCGTAGAAAGACATCACGACCCCCTGCGGAAAAAAAAGAATTTCTTGAGATGGAAGTATAGATATAATATTCTTACCAAGATAACTGGAAATCCCAACCGATAAGAATCCTAGTGAACCTAGAAAAAGAATACAGGCCCAGAAAAAATTACCCCTTTTTCGAGAACCTTTTAGAAGTTCTACCCATATGTGTTCTGATCGCCAATTCATATTAGATATACTAAATCCAGCAGCGGTCGATTGAAATTGAGAGAATAAGCTAAATAATTTTGACTTTACTTTTTTTGATTCTGAAATCGCCTTCAGCAACTAGTACTCCTGTGAAATAATAGGTTAGATACATTGACTTTCTATTCAAAAAATATTCGTTGATTCAATTAAAATAAATAAAATAAAACTCGCTATACCTGGCTCTGCATATTCATGCATTTATGCTCGTAGCCTATATCCGCATCCATAACCGTTTTTCATTTGTGTGTAGAAAGTGTGTGTAGAAAAAGCCACATACCCTACCATATTATATTACTTACACTAAAAAATACTAGACAATCTTATTTTTTTGCACATAAAGAAATAAAGAAGTCATTGCAATTGCCGGAAATACTAAGCCTACTAAAGGCACGAAAATAGAAGGTAAGTTTAAATCCGTCATGGAATAGGTGTCTCAATTCAAATTTACTATTTCTATCTAGTCGAAAAATATCTTAAGATTCTTATGATATAATTAAGTATATCTATTATAAGGAATATTGACTATTGTATTGTATTTTTTATTTTTAGTTTGAAAAATATTCTGTAAAAAAAATGAAAGGATAATAAGAAAATTCCAAAAAAGGAGAACTAATTAAAAAGATTTTATTTTGATTTTCCCATCCTCATGGCCTTTCTATCTTTCTAATCTAATTTGAAATTGGATTCAAAAGAAAGCGGTTAGAATTTACTTCCTGCATACATACTTCTCTAGAAGCGCATACAATAATGCGTGGTAAAGGCGGAAAAATAGTATATTCAATCAAAATCAAAGGGCAAATTATCTTACCTACTATAGATCCCCTACTACCCTCTTAGACTTTAAAAGGCGATATACCACCCAAAGAAAGGGTATGAAAATGCCGGGTGGAGTTAGCTTTTCGACGAAGACCTGTCCCGTGCAGCGAAGCCCTGTTAGTAAGACCCCCCGCAATAATGGATTATAGAAGAATATTATTCCAAATACTCCTCTGGACGCATATAGTAGCATTGCGATTCCGAATCTTTTTTATTTATGAATATGAACAGAAAAAATTCATTGTATCGTTGGGTCGGAGCGGAGGTTTGGTCCAGAAAAATTAGAAACAAAACGTCTACTCTACCGCATTGAAGTCTATAGCGCTGTATTTCCACGAAAGTATAATTCTTACCATCAGGATACGATCCTTTCTTTTGAACTAAACGTCTCTACGATGGGTCCAGGTTCTATGTCCAATCCCAAATCAAGGATTTCTCGCTCTTGATCGGAGTCATAAACTAAAAAAAAACTACCTTTTTATCCTTTTTCTCAAGGTTATAGAAAACTTCCTTATCTAGTTCTAGCATTTTGAAAAAAAAAAAATGCTTCTTTTTTTACACACAGTTCGAGTCACTTGTTGACTCACGATTACGCCTGTTAAAAGTTTCAAACGTCCTCTTTTTTGAAATTGAAAGAGAGTCCTATAAAAAGGTCTAACTTCCAAACTATGTCTTTTTTCATTCATTCTCCTTTAGTTTTTTTCTCTATCTAGAAGTGGAATAGAATAACCCGGTTGAAGGGTAATGATCATACGTCTGTAATGCATTGTATGGCCCAGAATAGGTCCTATTCTTCTACCTTTTCCAGGTAGTCGATGGCTATTCACAGCTACCACCTTAACACCAAAGAAGAGTTCGACCCAATGCTTTATTTCTGTCTTAGTGAATCCCGATTCGACATTAAAAGTATATTGATTCTTTCCCAATAAACGAAGACTTTTTTCTGTAAATACTGCGTATTTGATTCCATTATCATTATCATATGATAATACTATATTTTATTATTTTATTATTTTATTTGTATTTCTTTATTGTATTATACCTTAATATATATATTCTAGATATATAGAATAGACGAATCTCAATTTGTCAAGTCTCATGATCATATCATGATCTATTTTTATTCGGCTCAATCTTTTTTTTCTAAAAAAGATTGAGCCGAGTTTAATTGCAATCAATTAGAAGAATAAAGAAGAATTACTGCATTTCATAACTGATTTTTTTCTCTTTTTATTTCGTTTCTTTTTTATTTATACCTTCTTTATCTTTAGTTTTATCTAGTTAATCAATAGTATCTACCGGCTCGAACTCGAATTTGATCGCCTTCCATACTTCACAAGCTGCGGCTAGTTCAGGACTCCATTTGCAAGCTGCTCGGATAATTTCATTACCTTCGCGAGCAAGATCGCGCCCTTCGTTACGAGCTTGTACACAGGCTTCTAAAGCCACTCGATTAGCTGCTGCACCAGGTGCATTTCCCCAAGGATGTCCTAAAGTTCCTCCACCAAATTGTAATACAGAATCGTCCCCAAAGATTTCGGTCAGAGCTGGCATATGCCAAACATGAATACCACCTGAAGCTACCGGTATAACACCTGGCATGGATACCCAGTCCTGAGTGAAAAAGATACCGCGAGCACGATCTTTTTCAATAAAATCATCGCGCAATAAATCAACAAAACCTAAAGTCATTTCGCGTTCCCCTTCTAACTTACCTACTACTGTACCGGAGTGGATATGATCTCCCCCAGACATACGCAATGCTTTAGCTAATACACGGAAATGCATACCATGATTTTTCTGTCTATCAATAACTGCATGCATTGCACGGTGAATGTGAAGAAGTAGGCCATTGTCGCGGCAATAATGAGCCAAAGTAGTATTTGCGGTGAATCCCCCAGTTAAGTAGTCATGCATTACAATAGGAACCCCTAATTCTCTTGCAAATACAGCTCTCTTAATCATTTCTTCACATGTACCCGCAGTCGCATTCAAGTAATGCCCCTTGATTTCACCGGTTTCGGCCTGTGATTTATAAATAGCTTCGGCACAAAAGACAAAACGGTCTCTCCAGCGCATAAATGGTTGTGAGTTTACGTTTTCATCATCTTTGGTAAAATCAAGTCCACCACGTAGACACTCATAACACGCTCTACCATAATTTTTTGCGGATAATCCCAATTTTGGTTTAATAGTACATCCCAATAAAGGACGACCGTACTTGTTCAACTTATCTCTTTCAACTTGGATACCATGAGGCGGGCCTTGGAAAGTTTTTGAATAAGTAGGGGGAATTCGTAGATCCTCCAAACGTAGAGCACGTAGGGCTTTGAAACCAAATACGTTACCTACAATGGAAGTAAACATGTTAGTAACGGAACCCTCTTCAAATAGGTCTAATGGATAAGCTACATAACAGATCCATTGGTTGTCTTCCCCAGCAACAGGCTCGATGTGATAGCATCGTCCTTTGTAACGATCAAGACTGGTAAGTCCATCAGTCCAAACAGTTGTCCATGTACCAGTAGAAGATTCGGCAGCTACTGCAGCCCCTGCTTCTTCGGGCGGAACCCCAGGCTGAGGACTTACTCGGAATGCTGCCAAGATATCAGTATCCTTAGTTTCATACTCTGGGGTGTAGTAAGTCAATTTATAATCTTTAACACCAGCTTGAAATCCAACACCTGCTTTAGTTTCTGTTTGTGGTGACATAAGTCCCTCCCTATAACTCTTGAATTAAGAATTCTCACAATAACAGGGTCTACTCGATGTTAATTAGGCGTAAATGAAACTTTAGCAAAAATCTCGTAAAACAAAAAGGATATTCAATTAATATAATATCAACTCATTAAAGAAAATTGAGGGCATGCTTAGGTTAATGAATATGTTTCATTCATATATAATGCGTACACCCTGTGTATGTTCTATCCTATAGGAATTCCAATATAGGAATTCGATAGGAATTGAGTTGTTGTTATGGTAAGTTAACACGGTTCGTTATTAAACCATGGATTTGATTTACCAAATCCATAATTATTGTATACTCTTTGATAGATATAGCGCAACCCAAATTAATTCCTAATCCTTATTTTACAAGTTCTTAATAGTTCTCTTTTCTTATTTTGAATGCAAATACCTAACTAAATACTAATAAAATTCTTTGTTGACAGCAATCTATGCTTCACAGTAGTATATATTTTGTATATCGAAGTCCTAGATAGGAAAGTAGAGTAGGCACAGATCCTCCACAAAAGGCAAAATGTATATGAAAAAAAAGATTGATTGAACTTTCCAATGGACTCATTCCATGAGTAAACGATTGAATGGGATTCGCTTGGGCAACGAAATCAAGTCCTGGTCCCCTTTTCTCTCTTATTGAATTAACTAATTCATTTCCTTTTTACTTTTGGATTTTTTTTGATTTGATTTGGCATTATTCAACAATAAAAAAAGAAAAATTTCGACAAATTCCTTTTTTTTAATTATGTGATAATTATGAGAACCAATCCTACTACTTCTCCTCCCGGGGTTTCCACAATTGAAGAAAAAAGTACAGGTCGTATCGATCAAATTATTGGACCCGTGCTGGATGTCACTTTTCCCCCAGGCAAGTTACCTTATATTTATAACGCTTTGGTAGTCCAGAGTAGAGACACTGCCGATAAGCAAATTAATGTGACTTGTGAGGTACAACAATTATTAGGAAATAATCGAGTTAGAGCTGTAGCTATGAGTGCTACGGACGGGTTGATGAGAGGAATGGAAGTGATTGACACGGGAGCTCCTCTCAGTGTTCCGGTCGGTGGAGCTACTCTCGGACGAATTTTCAACGTTCTTGGGGAGCCTGTTGACAATTTGGGTCCTGTAGATAGTAGTGCAACGTTCCCTATTCATAGATCTGCGCCTGCCTTTATCGAGTTAGATACGAAATTATCCATCTTTGAAACAGGTATTAAGGTCGTCGATCTTTTAGCTCCTTATCGACGTGGAGGAAAAATAGGACTATTTGGGGGGGCTGGAGTAGGTAAAACAGTACTGATCATGGAATTAATCAATAACATTGCTAAAGCTCATGGGGGCGTATCCGTATTCGGTGGAGTAGGGGAACGGACTCGTGAAGGAAATGATCTTTATATGGAAATGAAGGAATCCGGAGTAATTAATGAAAAAAATATTGAGGAATCAAAGGTAGCTCTAGTCTATGGCCAAATGAATGAACCACCGGGAGCTCGTATGAGAGTTGGTTTAACTGCCCTAACTATGGCGGAATATTTCCGAGATGTTAATAAGCAAGACGTGCTTTTATTTATCGATAATATCTTTCGTTTTGTTCAAGCAGGATCAGAGGTATCCGCTTTATTAGGGAGAATGCCCTCCGCAGTGGGTTATCAACCTACTCTTAGTACAGAAATGGGTTCTTTGCAAGAAAGAATTGCTTCTACTAAAAAGGGATCTATAACTTCGATTCAAGCAGTTTATGTACCTGCAGACGATTTGACCGACCCTGCCCCTGCCACAACATTTGCACATTTGGATGCTACTACCGTACTTTCCAGAGGATTAGCTTCCAAGGGTATTTATCCAGCAGTAGATCCTTTAGATTCAACCTCGACTATGTTACAGCCTCGGATCGTTGGCAACGAACATTATGAAACTGCGCAAAGAGTTAAGGAAACTTTACAACGTTACAAAGAACTTCAGGACATTATCGCAATTCTTGGCTTGGATGAATTATCGGAAGAGGATCGTTTAACTGTAGCAAGAGCAAGAAAAATTGAGCGTTTCTTATCACAACCGTTCTTTGTGGCAGAAGTTTTTACTGGTTCTCCAGGAAAGTATGTTGCTCTTGCGGAAACTATTAGGGGATTTCAACTAATCCTTTCCGGAGAATTAGACGGCCTACCTGAACAGGCTTTTTATTTGGTGGGTAACATCGATGAAGCTAGCACGAAAGCTATAACCTTAGAAGAGGAGAACAAATCGAAGAAATGAAATTAAATCTTTATGTACTGACTCCTAAGCGAATTATTTGGGATTGTGAAGTGAAAGAAATCATTTTATCCACTAATAGTGGCCAAATTGGCGTATTACCAAACCACGCCCCCATTAACACAGCAGTAGATATGGGTCCTTTGAGAATACGCCTCCTCAACGACCAATGGTTAACAGCGATTCTGTGGAGCGGTTTTGCGAGAATAGTTAATAATGAGATCATCATTTTAGGAAATGATGCGGAACTGGGTAGTGATATTGATCCGGAAGAAGCTCAAAAGGCACTTGAAATAGCCGAAGCTAACTTGAGTAAAGCTGAGGGTACGAAAGATTTGGTTGAAGCGAAGCTCGCTCTCAGACGAGCTAGGATACGAATCGAGGCTGTCAATTGGATTCCCCCATCCAATTGAAGACAATCCAGTGGTTTATAGTTGATACAAAGAAAAAGGGAAGAGGGGTAGAAAAAGTTATTAGATAGCGAAGCGAAGTAAGTCCAATGCTATCTAGTAATTTTTCTACCTACTTACCTACTATTGGATTTGAACCAATGACTCCCGCCGTATGAAAGCAATACTCTAACCACTGAGTTAAGTAGGCAATTTATCACCACAAAGGAAGACCCATTACTTCGATCGATTATATATTGAATCCCTTTTCTAAGCAATACCGCTCTGTTATTGGTCTGTTATATACTAAATACTAAACTAAATACTAAACAGATACAGATCAAAGGGGTATCCTCTGGCATTAGAAAATATTCATCTTGACAAGAAATTATCTATATGTTAAGATATCTCTGATAAGGGCTATAGCTCAGTTCGGTAGAGCAACTCGTTTACACGTGCGCCAATGCTTTTCAAAGGAGCTTATTATGCAATGAACATAATCGATCTTATTGCAAAATCAATGTCTTACTTCATAGATTCGAGAGAATAGGAGAACAGTAGCCTGACAAACAGTCGGTTCAGTCCGATTCAGGTGCCAATTCAGGTGCCTAATCAAATAGAACCCTTATGGATTTGCTAGTTGATAAGGTAAATATCCAGCCCACTAAATGCTAGGCGTAATGAGGATAAGGGCCTCCAAAAAACTTCTTTTCGTTCTATGAACTTTAAGGTGTATGAAGTCTCATAGTTAACTCTTGCAGTGGAACGATAGAGACTCCATTTCACTTAGGTTGATTTAATTTAGACCGGAGGCAGACCTAAGTCAAGGTAATCCTCCTTTGAAACACTTTGGTATTGCTCCTAGATAGATCATAATACAAAAAATCAATCAGAGCACAGGGAGCCATCTCATTATCTTTCCGTAAAGAAAAACTATGGTGGACTAACTGATCTTTAAATCAGTTTATGAAAGAGCCCAATGCAAAAAAATGCATGTTGGGTCTTTGAAACAGTTCAAATCATTTCGATAATAATCCGTTTGATCTGTTTTACCGAGAAGGTCTACGGTTCGAATCCGTATAGCCCTAATATGCCCTTTTTTAGATTTTAGGATCTCTATCCTATGTTTTCTTTAGTTTAGTATAGTTTTCATTTTCTCATTAGTATTTGTTTATAGACTGGATAGGCGCCTGCGACATAGAATAGAGATAAAAGCATTACCAAAGGCTCATTCATCGAAAATCAAAATCATACAGACAGGAAAAGAAAAACGAATTTCTATCAAATCAATAGAAGAAAGGATCCTTTCCCTGATTTGAATCCCGTCCTCCTTCAAATAGGATATCTCTAGACTTCCCTATAATAACTGCAATGATTTTATCCATTTTGCGAATTCCTACTTTGTTTTAAGTATATTTATTACTTTGTTTATAGATACATTATGTAAATTGATCAACTTTAAATAGAAAAAATAAAGTAAAGAGTAAATAAGAAAACAGAATATTCTGTCTCATAGTTCTGAAATAGAGTTCTTTATTTTTATTTTATAGTATTACTTCTCATTAATTATACTGCATAGATTAGTCCTACTATCTTAATTAGGTTCTAATTTAGTAGTATTCTCATTTTTATTTAATAGTCTCTTATTATTTTATTATTAAATATTAAATAAAGGATAGAGCTATTCTTTTTTCTAGAGATTCTAGAGAAAGCGAGACAAAGTGAAACGAGAAAGTTTTCTTTATATAAGAATTAGATCTACATACACCATATCTAAATAGAATGGAAATCCAAAAGAAAGGGAGTTGGGATTCCATTGGATGAATCTTTAAAGAAGATGCAGCACAGAGGAAACAAAGGCTAAACTTAAACTAAGCGCTTTTGTTTGAACAAAAAGATTCTTGTTTCACCGAGGAAAAGAGAGAAGTTCTGGATAAATTGACAATGCTGAATTGAATTGACTAATTTAAGTTCCGCCTATTCCACATTAATGGGAGTACATTATGTTTCTGCTTCACGAATATGATATTTTTTGGACATTTCTAATAATAGCAAGCCTTATTCCTATTTTGGCATTTTCGATTTCAGGACTTTTAGCCCCGGTTAGTGAAGGACCAGAGAAGCTTTCTAGTTATGAATCGGGTATAGAACCCATGGGAGGGGCTTGGGTACAATTCCGAATACGCTATTATATGTTTGCGCTCGTTTTTGTTGTTTTTGATGTGGAAACCGTCTTTCTATACCCTTGGGCAATGAGTTTCGACGTATTGGGTGTATCCGTTTTTATCGAAGCTTTGATTTTCGTGCTTATCTTAGTTGTTGGTTTAGTTTATGCATGGCGAAAAGGAGCCTTGGAATGGTCTTAACTGAATATTTAGACAAAAAAAAAGAAGGAAAAGATTCTATTGAGACAGTTATGAATTTGATTGAGTTTCCCTTACTTGACCAAACAAGTTCCAATTCTGTTATTTCAACTACACCAAATGATCTTTCGAATTGGTCAAGACTCTCCAGTTTATGGCCCCTTCTATACGGTACCAGTTGTTGTTTCATTGAATTTGCTTCATTAATAGGCTCACGATTCGACTTTGATCGTTATGGATTGGTACCAAGATCAAGTCCTAGGCAAGCAGACCTAATTTTAACAGCCGGTACGGTAACAATGAAAATGGCTCCCTCTTTAGTGAGATTATACGAGCAAATGCCTGAACCAAAATACGTCATTGCTATGGGAGCCTGTACTATTACAGGGGGAATGTTCAGTACGGATTCCTATAGTACTGTTCGGGGAGTTGATAAGTTAATTCCTGTGGATGTCTACTTGCCGGGCTGCCCACCTAAACCGGAGGCAGTTATAGATGCCCTAACAAAACTTCGTAAGAAGATATCGCGAGAAATAGTTGAGGATCAAACTCTATCTCAAAATAAAAATAGATGTTTTACTACCAGTCACAAGCTTTATGTTAGGCGCAGTACTCATACAGGAACTTATGAGCAAGAATTGCTCTATCAATCACCATCTACATTAGATATATCTTCTGAAACTTTTTTCAAATCCAAAAGTTCAGTACCTTCCTACAAATTAGTGAATTAGGAGAGGGGCTCTTTTGTGTAGAAAAATAAAAAGCAGGGCAATCTTTCAAACTTGCATCCGAAATGTGAAATATTTATACAAAGAGGGAGAGATGAAGACAATGCAGCAGGGTTGGTTATCTAATTGGCTAGTCAAACATGAGGTGGTTCATAGATCTTTGGGCTTTGATCACCGAGGAATAGAGACTTTACAAATAAAAGCAGGGGATTGGGATTCCATTGCTGTCATTTTATATGTATATGGTTACAATTATTTACGCTCCCAATGTGCTTATGATGTAGCACCCGGTGGATCTTTAGCTAGCGTGTATCATCTTACGAGAATACAATATGGTATAGATAATCCAGAAGAAGTCTGCATAAAAGTCTTTGCCCAAAAGGATAATCCTAGAATTCCGTCTGTCTTCTGGATTTGGAGAAGTGCCGATTTTCAAGAACGCGAATCTTATGATATGGTGGGAATCTCTTATGATAATCATCCGCGCCTTAAACGTATCCTAATGCCTGAAAGTTGGATAGGCTGGCCCTTACGTAAGGATTATATAACCCCCAATTTTTATGAAATACAAGATGCTCATTGAATGATAAGAAATTCATGCTCACTTATACAACACAACTCCAGATTTTATTCAAGTCAAGGAATATTTTTAGGTTCTTTTCCTAGATGAAACGGAATACCTATTTATAATTAATTCCTAATTATACAAAAGCATTCCAGATAGACTGAGCAAAAAAAGGGTTTCATTTGGATTCCCCTATTTTGAAAATCGCATATTAATTTCCTTCATATGAACAGAAAAATAGGATGACTCAAAGAAGTTCTCTACCAGGAACTTTGTACCGCGCACATTACTTAGCACAACTAGGAAAATAAGATAAGATAAAGATAAGCAAGACTAAAAAAATATTCGTCGGAATAGCGGAATACAAAATTAAGAAACGCAAAAAAATAAAGGGGAATCTCACCCCCTTCTTTATCATAAAGAAAAGATATATTTTAAAACTTCTTTAAAAAGAAAAAGAAGTGCCTCTATATTTATATTATAGATTTATCCACTTAGATGAATAAATATTATTAATGAATATGTATCACAATCCATCTCGAGGTATTTGGATCAATACCTATTCGGTGGATCTTTTTTTTTTTTTCTCTGCCAGGAACCAGATTTGAACTGGTGACACGAGGATTTTCAGTCCTCTGCTCTACCAACTGAGCTATCCTGACCTTTTCTTGTGCATCATCCTAGTAGAGTATTTGTATCTATGTCAATTAAAAGGACTAAAAATTAATTAAAGTATTTCAAATTTTAAATTTGAAAATGGGGGGGGTAGTCCTATGCATTGTGCATGGTTTACTTAAATAAAACTTAAAAATAGAGTGAATGCGAAGAGAACTCAATGGATCTTATCCTATTCATTGAATAG
>NW_028260368.1:6221204-6239536 GCF_056163025.1 Triticum urartu | reverse complement strand
GTCTTAATCTCATAATAGACGAAAGAACGATAGGGAGTTGGTATCAAATCCATACCGATGATGAATGCATTCCATTCCATCGGTTAAGTTGGTATCCTCAGGAAAAAACAAAGCAGCGGAGTACCCATTTTTACATGAGAAAGAAAATGAGCTGATTTGAAGCTCTGCTCTTGTTATGTTGAACAAACGCCCTGCGGGGCACGCCCTCCGGGGGTTTACGCCAGGAATTCCGTAGAAGAGAGTCTTGGTAAGAAATAAATAAAAAAGGTACAGTCTACCGCAAGTAAAAAACCCATAGCTTCTATCGCTGACGGGGCCTTTCAGGCTATCTAAAATACCACCATCGTAAAGGAGGATTCGAAGAAGACGGCATGACCGGGAGAGAGACGCAAGGATGGGACTGGAACGATTGAGAAGCACTCATTTATCACGGATGAATAAAAATATGCGTATAGTAAAGACATACGCCCCATATCTGCGGATGATAGGCTCTAATTGCATGTGACCAGTACGGGAACCGAGTTCATGTCTTTCCGGGAGTAGAGCTTGCGTTAAACTTGCTTCAATGGCGATGAAAATAGCTCAGTTGGTAGACGATGTCATGTGACAGCTTGTTTTCTCGTTGAAGCATTCTTAGACTGATAGCTAGGGAAGTCCCATTTTGCAAGGGCTCGCGGAGTAGCCACAGATAGAAATTATCAAGTACCAACCAAATAGTTCTTCCAAGGCTAAAGGCAGGCTGACCCGCTAATTATGTCGTAGGTAGGGATCTCGTTTGAATAAAATCGTATAACAATGAAGCGAGAAAACGTATGCGCCCGCAAACGGCTTTCGAGGCGATCCTGACCAGCAAACGAACTCAAATTCAAGCGACCCTCAAAGCGAGGGGAAGACCCCCATTCTTTTTGTCGAAATCTTACTGTACTTAAAAAGAACAATGTTGTTACTTCTTCAAATCTCTATTGTGTAGGTGTTCAGTCCCAGGTAGGAATAAGTAAAGGCTGTTTCTTGTTAGTCTGTCTCTTTCTCTTTAATAGCAGGTTCTTGGGTAAAAAACCCAGTCACTTTAGAAAGTCCCCCTTTTTTTAGGGAGCAGAGCTGAAAAAGATGGGAAATTCCAATGATTCTTCGTTCATTATTTCCAAGTGTCATTCTTTTGTTCATTGCTATACCATCGTTTGGTCTTGCGTTGCCAGTACTAATAATGGCATTAGTTGTCTTATTCGGAGTTCAAGGAATAGCCTTTCATCTTGGGAATGAGAATGTCGCGGATCTCAATGTTCTCGTCATGACCAATGCTCCTAACGAGGGTGACTTTCCCATAGACCAACCTCCCGTTGGCGGACTACCAGACCTCCAGCAGGAAATGGCGCACGCCGCCCATCCCGAAGCCATGATTTCGGAGTTGACTTCCAAGGTTGAAAGAATATTTAACGAAGTAGGCACTCCTCTTCCTTTAGAGGAGGGTGAGTCTGCGCGATCGTTCACTGAAAGTCTTATATTGTGGAATAGTGAGGGAGGAGATACTCTTCAACAAATCTTCTCTGATTATACGGAAGCCGGAGATGGAAGCGAATTCGTCGCAACAGCCACCAATCTGGCGAAGCGGTTTCGCCGCGCCGAGCTCGGTGAACCAGATTCTCCCGACCCCGATGCGCCTGCGGAAGAGCAGGAGGCTCATTCCACGGGATCCCCTGAAAGCACAAAAGCAAATGATGGGGCGAACGAGGCAGGCCCGTCTTCTTCGAGGAAGCGTAAAAGGTGGGATGATGATTCAGGGTCCGAAGATGACGATTCGGGGGGACCCGGGGAATCTCCAGATCCAGTGGAAATCGTTTACGAAGGGGATGCACAAGGGTACAACTGGGAGGGGGATTAGGTTGGCCGCCAACTTCGCCTGCCTTTCTATCTGAGTTCTTCCCTCTTGATGCTTTCGAACGACTCCTAAATTTCACAAAATCCTTTTTTTTCTTTCTTATTTGAAATCCAAATCGAAATGCCTCAACTTGATAAATTAACTTATTTCTCACAATTCTTCTGGTTATGTCTTCTCCTCTTTACTTTTTATATTCTCTTATTTAATAATAATAATGGAATACTTGGAATTAGTAGAATTCTCAAACTACGGAACCAACTGCTTTCGCACCGGGGGGGCGAGATCCGGAGCAAGGACCCTAAGAATCTGGAAGATATCTCGAGAAAAGGTTTTAGCACCGGTCTCTCATATATGTACTCCAGTTTATCCGAAGTATCCCAATGGTGTAAGACCGTCGACTATTTGGGAAAAAGGAGGAAAATCACTCTGATCTCTGATTTCGGAGAAATAAGTGGCTCACGAGGAATGGAGAGACAGATTCTCTATTTGATCTCGAAGTCCTCATATAACACTTCTTCCAGTCGGATCACTTGTTGGAAAAACATAATGCTCACACATGTTCCACACGGGCAAGGAAGCATAATATCATGAAAGCCGTCTGATAATCTTTCTATAGGTTCCCCGAAGAGAATGGTCTCATCACAAAAACACTTTCTATATGTTCTGTTATTTCGAGATTCGAAGAAGCAAGCAAGTTTTTCATATAGTTGTTTTTGTGTAGTGATCTCTGTTCATGGAGATCACGAGGCCACTGATACCCGAAGTGGTTAGGTGGGATAGAAGAGAGGGAAAGCGGGCTTCTATCACATAGTTTCTCTTTCAGGGTACATAGGACGGCCCTCTCGTCATTACCTTTTGTGCTTACCCGTAGCTAGCTGTGCCTGAAGTCATGGATGATGCTATTCCCACTGAGAGATGTGCTGCAAAATGGAAGCTGTGTTAGTCCTCGGCTAAAATCATCTTCCTTTATTAAAGACCATATATATCCATATGTAGATAGAAGAGGGGATATAGTCGTTCAAAGCTAAGGTGAGTCTGTTCCAGCTAATTCCTCAGATTCCACTTTCCTGTCTGTCCATGTAAAAAGGAGTCCAGCCCACAAGGAGAGGGAATCCACAATAATATCTGTTTTAGATGCTTTCTACTATGTTTCAAGTGATCAAAGAATAGTATCTTTAGACAGAACTGAAATAGCAGATGCAGATTCGAATGTTAAGGTTATTAAAGCTTAAAAGAAAAAGCAGTCATAGGTTAGGTGACTAAGAAAAGAATGTGGAAAGGGTCACGGATAGGATTGGTATATTAGTTTCAGCTATAACAGAGATTTCTCAGCATGTTTCTATCTGGTTGGTATCCGCTGGTACCATTCATTGTGAGTGCTTTTAGGGGTTGCTCAACTCTCGGCTATTTTCACCATCTAAATGATTGCATCTTCCCGTTCTCACAATTTCTCAAAGGTTATTGTATTGATACTATGGAATTTAGAGTGAAAAAACAATAGGGTTCAATTCGATTCATTTTGGAAACTCTAGCGGGGCCATCCCAAATTCCTCTCAGCTGTCATAATTGAATAAAAGGGATCGTATAGCTTTCCAATCCAGCAACATACATCTATCACCTAGGCATAACTGCCAACATCAGTATGCAGAAAGAATCTGTTTAGAACGGTTTAGAGTCGGAACCAAGGCAAGATATCCAGGATTCCGTGTCCCTCCAACTCCATCCATTGGGCGGCGTCTTTTCATCCGGAGAAGCTGTCGAAGCGATAGCCATGTCTGATCCCCGTATCTGTGAAAGAGCAAGGTCTTCCTAGTGGAGTCTAGAAAAAGAGCCGGGTATTCTGAGTGGAGTCTGGAATGAGACCTGCTGCCTCTGGCTTGACCATTAGCTGCTCTATCTGTTATTGGCATGGCATTCCTGAACCCATAGAAAAAGAAGGATTAGGAGACGTCCATCGAAATAGACTAGGAGGCCTCTCACTAGCGCTATATAAGCTGCCGGATTCCCTTTCACTTAAAGCCATTCCAACAATCTATTCGTCGTAAGCCCTTCTAGCAGGAGCAGGGGCTGGAGCAGGAGACAGATCAAGCAGGAATGGTGAGTCACTCACAAAAGGTATTCACACCGAGCCTGACCCACCAACCTATGCACAATCTGATACCCCTCCTCTCGAAACGGAAGAACCAAGGGAAGCTTAGACCAAGCCATTGATCTATTCGAATTGGAGAGCCTGGAATGGTGTTACCAATAGCCCAGCCCCATCTTCATCCGCATCTTCATCTTAGGAATGCCTTTACCCATCCACCTAGGAACACAGAAAGCTACCATTTCTTGTTGCATCATTCTGGAATCCGTGGGTCAAGCTCACTTTCCGGGAATGCTATCGCTATCCTTTGAAACTAGTTCTCTCATTCTTCTGTTTCATACAGCCTAAGATTGGAAATCGAAATCCCCAAACAGACAGACGAGCTTCCCAGACCCCGATATGGAGATGGCGACTCAAGTCTTGCATGCCGGAAGGAGTGATTCTAGTCTAGGAGATCTATCAAACCCAAGTCTTTCTTTTACGAGCCTCGATCAATAATCAGTGTTGCACGCACCCATACCAAAACAAGAAACGGTACACTTTCCCTATCCCCATTCCCGTACCCTTTCCATCTACTGGCCAAGGTTTCCATTCTTTCTACTGGCCATGGCCAAGGAAAGGAATAGCCAACACCCATAAATTCTATGCAAACACTTCTCATCACCTTTTCCGCACCCAACCTGGTCTCGTGAGTCCAGGCCTAAGGATGGATACCTCTGCCTCGAGCTGACTTGACTATGTTCGATTCTATTGGATTCCATTCTCATCTCTGCGAGGAAGGATCCATAAAGCCAGCTAGGCCTCTTCTTATCGAAGGATCTATTACAGCCTATTCAAGCGAGAAACCTTTTGAGTAATGACTAGGTTATAGATCTGTATGGGATCCGCTAGGCACAGCCCGCGGTAGATCCCTTAGCGCAAAAGTAGGCAACCCTATGGCACCAAGTGGGTCAATCAAGTGATCAAGTATGATTCATCTCTAAGCGAGCGTAGAATATACAAAGCTTTCCATCTCCACCAACGGCAGATTTCTATCTTGCCATTTCAATTTGGCTCTATGAGAAGCTTGTATCCCTCGCTGTGACTACTATTCTTGTGTACAAACCTATGGTGGATAAACCTCTATGGTGCATGCATATCTGTTTCGCCTAACTTGTCTTAGTCATTCCCACATTGAATCGAATAAAATAGGACCAAAAGACGGAGGTTTCTGAACTTTTTTATGCTGTATGCCTAAGTTTCCAAACCCGTCTTGAAGGTTACTTTACCAGAGAAGTAGGTCCTATTGACCAAGAAGCGGAAAAAGCATAGTCGGTACTTCTTAATGCGGTACGTAAGCTGGTTATCCTGACTAACAATCATGCCTTGCTTGGATTTAGGGATTAGGAATTCTTATTGGGAAAGAGATTGGATTGGCATTCAAGTAGGAGTAGATCCTATTGGTCCAAAGTAGGCATTCTTGTATCAATTAAAGTAGCTATCTTCATGAAATAAGCGCTAAGATTCTAGTTCAAAGATAGGAGCATTAAGCTCTAAATCCAGTCAGTCCAGCTGGAAGTTTCACTAACTACTTAGGGAACTAGGGACCAGACCAGAGTTATGATTGGTGTATTCCATTCCTACCGTAATTGAGACTTGCCCTCGCTCGCGGGTGATTCCTTATAGCTTGATCCATGTGATGGCTGTTCTCTGCAATGAACCACAACATGTCCATGGACTTCACAGAGAATTGAGTGAATGCACTAAAAACCAAGAAATGACATAGCGAGAACTGAGCAGCTCGAAAAGCTCGGACTTCGTATACAGAAAGTAGAACTAAAAGCAGATGAGTAGAGATTGAATCGAGCATAGAAATAAGAGAGTTTTTCTTTGCTTAGCACTGTTCGGTTCGTCTTTCTTTACAAGTCAATCTATGCATAATTCTATTTCTTGCAGCGCTGAATCCGCTTTTGAAATACAGATCAGGGGGCGGTATTCTTATTCCTTGGCTCGCCACTTATGAAACAAAACTAGATATTTCTTATTATTTTCTTAGGAGCTGAGCTCCGCATGCGGTTCGATTAAGATGCGACAAAACCTTATCCATTAGTCTTGGCGATGCCAGGGATGGAGGGAGTCATCAGTCGCACAAGCTTATTGCTAAAGCCAAGACAGGACATAATAGCTTCTAAGTAATGCCATTGTACCCGCTTTCATCATGCCCAACTCAAAAACCATTTATCCCATACTTCTTCTTTTCTTGTTCCTTCGTATGAATAACAGGAATCCCGGTTCGGATGGTTGACCAACATTATGATTGTGTATGAACTAGGGCTTTGGCTCAACACCTGCTGTCTTTCTTGCCCATCCTTTTGTGGTATCGAAGCTGTTCATTGAGATCCATAGGTTCACGTTACAACCCACCAATAGTCGATTCCAGAGCGGAAGGCGAAAAAGATAGGACGGGGACCCTTCGGAAGAAGGTATATGCCCGTAGTATCTAGAAAATATTCATGGTTGCAAGAGCGAGGTTAGTCATCCTCACCATCACCATCAAATACCGGTACTCGCTTTTTCTACAAGCTTGATTTACGAACTCGACCTTTCGCAGGAAGGAAGTTCCGTATACCATCAACGGAGTCAAACCGCTAGAGGGTCACATATATCTAAATACTAGTTCCGATCATACCAGTACTTACTTCCGTGGAGATACGAGAAAGGGGGAGAAGATGCGATTATGTATCATAAATACTAAGGCCAGACAGACTAAAAGGGGCTTTTGGATACGAAGAAGGTTTTCACGTCTTGCTTTGGGTGGTATGCTTCCTCACTGTTGCTATTCTGCCCTTTCCCGGTAGTCAACCACCAACGAACGCAAGGAGATCTGGACCTGCATGTAATGTTTTTTTTTGCCAATACTCTAAAGCAGCTTCCTTACATCAACATGGGATTGCAAAAGGGAGGGAAAAAGGCGACTCCTCCTTAGTAGGAATAGTAGCTGAGGCTGCTTCAACTCATAACGAAGCTATTCCAGCACATAAGTCCGGGATGATCTGAGGTCGCTGGTCTCACATGGAAGAGATACGAGCCTCCGCTGGATAAACACCAGAACTGGTATCGGCTTCTTTTGTTCGTAACGAACAAGCAACGGATTGGGGATTGCCAATAGAAAAAGATACAACCAACCAGCAGCTTTTGGAAACCAGGATCACCCCCATTGTAAAGAGAACACGGCACCCCTTTCCGTAGGGGCTCGCAAAGGTATTATACTGGATGTGCGCAGAGAGCTAATGAAACTCCATTCCTTTTTCTCTATACTCAAGGATCTGCTATAGCTTGCTTTTCCAAGAGTATTGTATTGACCTGATTCCCCAGGAAAGAGTTGATGGCATCTCAACGCAAGAAGGTAGAGAAGAATCCCTAGCGAAGATGTGCCGAGAGCGAGAAAGCCTGTCTTCCCCGAGATTATTTATTCCTCTTATTTCTTATATGAATAACTGAAATCAATCCTCACTTGTATTAACTTCATGAGTGAAGAGATAGAGAAACCCTCAATACCGGCACTGCTCCTATCAAAATCAAATAATTGGATTTGTTTCCCCACTTCCTCCACGGGATTCGTACATCGGATGAGGATTCCTACAACGGTACAACGGATCAATCCATTCAAATCAATGAAACCATTAGGTACGCCCCGGGATCTACTCTATTTTTAGATTTGCTAATGCCGAGATCCGATGCGAAAGCAAAGCGAAGGTTGTTATTCAATAGTTGTTGCCGGTAAAGGAACAGCGGAACGGGTATCTTTAGCAAAGCAATTTTGATTGGTTGAATCGTATTGAGTTCCGGTCTCTTATAGGGTCTTTCTTTGTCCTACTTATAGTATCTTTCCTCCAGCCTATCGAAACTCGTGTTTTTATTAACCAACAACACATGCACTTTGTTAGAACTAAAGAAAAGGTTATTCAATCCACTAGTGCAACTGAAGTGAAGGAATTACCTATTCTGAACCTCCACAAGAAAGAGCTCATAACCACTGCTTGTGAACAGTTCTCCTCAACTGAAGGCGCACTACTGTTACTATCAGTCTAGTCTCTCGAGGGCACTCTTTCGATCTCGAACAAACTGACTTCTCCGGAAGAGAGATATTCAGAAAACCCGATTTCCAGTCCTGTCTTAAGAACCCGACTCCAAAGAAAGAAAAAAGAAAAGCGGACTAAAAGAGAACAACAAAAGAGAGATCACTTTCGACGATTGAACAGCACTTTTATATCCAGATTGGAACTGGACTTGAACCTTCATATCCAGATTTCACTCCACTTTCACTTTCATATCAGGAACGTCGACTTGCACTTTCAATAGTGAATTATTCACTTTCCGGAATTGGCTCATATTCACATAGGCCAAGAAAGACGAATAAGACCTTGAACTCCCTATTTCACGTATAATCGAGAGACTCATAATATCAGTGCCTTGGGTAAATGCCTACCAAAGGGAGAAGATTACCGAACTTTTTTCTGTCTTCTTCGCTTCCTAAAATATTTAGGGAACAGGCTGGCTTTCATGTTCATAAGTTCTCTTTGTCACATACATCCATCGCTTTCGTCTTTCTTGGCTTACTCAGGTGATCTAATTAATGGGCAAGCCCCACTCAAAGCAATTCAGTCCCGGAGCTCTTTCTTCTAAATGCGGATTCAATAGCACCGGTGACGAAAGCAAAGGATATTCAATCCACTTGTCGTCTTGTGGGCCTGCTTCTTTCCGTTCTTTCTCTTCTTTTGCAGAGGTGTGTGTTGCGCCACGCATACAAATCGTTTTTTTAGCCAAAGGGTGACTTTACCACTCGCTTCTGGTTCCAATGGATATGGGTTAGATGGATGGAGTCTTCCTTATTGAAGTGGGCAAGGCAAGCAGCTCCTCTCGAATAGGCTGATCGGTGATACGTGATTTTGGAATAAAAGCTAGACGACTCAGCCCTCTTCTCATCTCAAAGCTCGACCTCTGCCACTACTACTGCTTCCCTAGCCAAGCCATACTTCTCATTCTTTGCTTGAATCCATAAAAAAACAAATTCCGTCGAGTTTCCTTGCATGGGTTGATTGACCTTGAAGTCCATATATAGATTCCCGTAGTTCATCTCAACTTGACCAACCATTGAGAATGGAACAAATAGGGGAGATGGAATTCTTCTATATTGTCTTTCAACCCTTGCTCTTGCCTTGGCTTCGCCTTCCACCTTCAGCTAAGCACCTAACCCGTGGGACGGGACCTTCGGTCTAGCCTTTGTTCGGGTATGGGACCGACCTGGGATTCTTCCATCCGAGTGAGTACCGCCCTTCTGATTTGGTTTGAGTACGGGACCGACCTTCTCTTTTGTTTGTAATTGGGCTTGCCCGAAACAAAGGAACTTTGGTGTGAGAACCCACCCGAGTTGGTAACCCAACGTTTTCACCTACGATTTCTCCCTCGTCTTCTTTGCCTAGCCTTTAGCTTCTTTCTTGTCTGATCTTAGATTTCACTGTTAGGAAATAGGGCATTACCTGTCACTCCGCCTTTCTAAGAAGGCCTTTCGCTTAGTTGTCCTTTCTACTAGAACTTCCCTTTAGCAGTTCTGGAACATCTATAGTATGCTTGAATGTCGGCAATTTTTCTATATTCTCTTCCTCCTCGTCCATTAGTTCAGTTCCTTTCCTTAGTGAAATCTGCCCCCCTCCATCTTTCGAGAACAACAAGAGGGCATTCTCAAGCAGGCGTATTCTTCTTCACTTCCTAAGAAGGCATTTTCTTGCTAACAAGCCATTCTGGCAAACAAAAGAGCTACTTCTATCAAAGAGGAGCAAAGGCTAAGCGGAACTCCTCCTTCGTGTCTTCTTCCTTTCCAAGCTTGTTGCGGGGAATCTGGGCTCTTTTTCAGCCCCTAAGGACTGCTACTTTGATGAATGAGGCCTGACGGTCTTAATTCCTAATGCTACTCCTACTGCTATTGCTATTGTTACTGCTTTTGGGAATTGGCATCTTTCTTCATAGGGGCCTAGCCAAGGAAAGCTTTCCCATTAAATGAATGTGCTTGCGTACTCTTCGATTCCTGCGGGAAGTGTGGGACTAATTGAATTTCATTCTTGTCTGCTAAGAGAATTATTCTTCCTTACAGCTTGCATTCGATGCATCCACCGTACTAAGAGCTCCTTCTTGAAGAACCGATTCTGTAACAACCCCAAAGGCGAATCTATCTAAATAAACCTAAAACTCCCATTATGATTTGAGATTGCCTTGCCGTTGCGCCCCTTGCCTTTCTTACTGGATTTCCAGTTGATGGGGAAGGCTTGGCAAAGAAGCTTGTGTCGGAAGAGAAGTGGAAAACTAAGCTGTTCGGGCTTAACTTAAACCTGATTGCCCTAGTAGGAGTCAGAATAAGGTTGAGGCTTGAAGACAAGCAACTGACATCTCGGATCTTGCCATTGCCAGGAGCATGGATGCCCAGAATGCCCTCAGTCTATGTCTGTCTATATAGGCTTTAAGGAAAAAGGCAAGTAAGCCGTAAGCCAAAAATCAAGGCTTTTAAGGACCTTCGACAGCTTATAAATAAGCTAATAACAGATCTTTTGCGTCTTTCGAGATGCGAAGAGAAGTAAGAAGGTTTACTATTGGGATAACGAAGATATGACCATATTTCAGATCGATTTTCAACAGACGAGATCGGATAGTAGAATAGAGAGAAGGATTTGCTGCTTTCTTAAAATGATAGAGAGTCAGGAGAGGGTCTATGTTAATAGAGCTCTTTAGATAGGGAGAGGAAAGACGTAACTAGACCGCGGAAAGAATAGAATCTTTTACCGCTACATCCGCTGGAGAAGAAAACTCAGCAAAGGAGATTCCTATCCTTTCTCTAGTTGAAGACTAATCTGGATATTCCCGAAGATGCTTGACTTCGAGTTCTTGGAGTGACAGCTTTCTTTGTAAACAAGGGTCCCTTACTCTATTACTTTTCCACTTCATTGATCTGAAAGAAGTGACAGAAGAAAGCTACGGGCATATACCCCTGCCCCGGGGGAACAGGTGCCACCTCAACAGCTATATTCTAAATCGTTAAGCCTCGCAACCCTTTCCTTTGTATCGGACCTTTCCCGCTTTCCTTACTTTCCTTCCTCACTCAAACTTCAAAAAGTCCTTCCATGAATCTAGGGAAGGAAAACCACCTCTGACTTCACCAAGTCTCCCTTTCTTTGGTCGAAGGCTTCAGGTCAAGATCCTTTTTCCTATCTATTGAAGATGCAAAGAGAGATGCTTCTTCCTCTTCAAGTTGGAAGTGCAAGAAGAAATGCGGTAAATAGGAGTTCCATCTACCACGCACTCGCCCCACACTCCAGCTAACTTCAGCATCCATACTCAGCTAGGAGGAAGGTGCCGGGGACACTATGAACACACATGTACTTGGTTGACTTCACGTCCCGTCTCACAACCGGGTAAGATCAAATAAACAAACAGCTTGCTTGCCCAATCCCTATTGAGAGGATTTCTTGAGCTTGAACTTCCTTTTGTAGCTCCGCTCACAAGGACTTCTTTTCATCCGCAATGAAGCTTATACCACCACTTGGTCAGTAAGGCCTGATTCAAAAAAAGATCAATCACCCCCTTCCCTACTTCAATGGAAAAGGGGGAATCGCCCTTTCACAGCCGCCCCTCCACAAAATTTATACCTATCCTTTCGCCTAAGATGATCACGAACGAAGACAGAGAATTGCGTAGATAGGAGGAGGAAACGAACCAACCCGAAAAAACAAACAAAAGGGAATGAGAGAAATGATCGGAACGATTGAAGAAAGAAAGAGAATGGCGGCCCCTTTCCTTTCGCCCAGGGGGCATCGTCGTCGGGGACAGGCTTCGAGGGTTCTTCCATATCTAGATATAGAGATAGATGATGATAGAGATCTAGATCTTTCTATAGATAGATCCTTTGAGAAATTTCTATTGATCCGCTTTCAAGATCTATGAACAAGAGAGATCCAAAAAATCTCCATGTAAAAAAAAAGAGATGAATAGATAGGGCTGAGCCGATAGCAGGACTGGGTACGATGATGGGGCGAGAGAGGGAAAAAACCCTTCGGGATGGATCGGGAAAAGTGACCTCCGGCTCAGCCCACGACTTCCTTCCCTTCGCATAGCTCAGGTGACTCCCTTCCCCCTTTTTTCCCAGAATGAATTAGCCCGACACGACGAATCCTGCCCTCCTGTCTTTCTTTCTCATTGAATGAACCACTGCCTGGGACGCCCCTATGCCTATGAATTCAATGATTTAAGGGCCCCGGGAGGAAACTTCGGAAAGAAAGCCTACTGGTTGGTCTGGTTGTCCCCCGGCGGTGCCCGGGCGGGCCTCGGTTCAATCTTGCCGATTCTACCTAGACATGGCTCAAAATGAAGGGGTAAGGCCAAGTGTTCTTAAAACAAAACTCGAAGTGCACACTTCGGAGCACGGTCTTCCGTTAGGTCCTTTACGGACGACGAAAGCCCCTTGGCTATACTCTACTCTTCGCCTCCGGCTGTTCTGTTCTTTTCTTTTGGCTCGGCGGAGCTGAGCTGGGTTCCATTACACTCTGTAGGAAATGCATAGACAGTCCACGCAGCAAACCGAGGCCCTGCGTGCGCCGTACGTACCGCCTACGAATAATAGGTAGCCCCACCCCAGGCAGAGTTTGTGAGCCGTGTAATAGGCGACCATTTCGCGCGGTTCGGGGGGCACTTGAATAAGCCGCCGGCACCCGGCTGCGTCTTTACCCCTATCCAATTTTTGGGCCAATTCCCCCTTCGTACTACCAAAAAATGAGATTCTTGCCGAATCCGAGTTTGCTGCCCCAACCATTACAAAACTAATACCTATTCTGTTTAGTACTTCAGGTGCTTCTCTAGCGTATAATGTAAATCTCGTAGCGGATCAATTCCAACGAGCCTTTCAAACTAGTACTTTTTGTAATCGACTCTATAGCTTCTTCAATAAACGCTGGTTCTTCGATCAAGTTTTGAATGACTTTCTAGTCAGATCGTTCCTGCGTTTCGGATATTCAGTCTCATTCGAAGCTTTAGACAAGGGTGCTATTGAGATATTGGGCCCTTATGGTATCTCGTACACATTCCGACGATTGGCCGAGCGAATAAGTCAACTTCAAAGTGGATCTGTTGTGCGAAGAGTGCGTTATGAACCGTGGCCGCCTACCTGCTTTGGTTGGTGGGGGCGGCTCCTCCGTTGTGGGTAAACGGGAAACCCGACTCTACGAACCCGAGGAAAGGCTGCACAGCTTCCGTAGGGGCGTTAAGACCGGAGCTTTTTGTAGTGCTAGCAGGAATGCAAGTGAATGAATCCAATCCCATCCATCCCCTTTAAAATCGGCGAGGGTAATCCTTATTGAAGTAGGGCACGCTACGGCAACACAGGACTGACGGGGTGGGGGCTTGCTGTCTACTTGGCGAGCCTTCACTGCCCCCTTCTGTAACTTCCCTTCTTTCGTCCGTCCACGAGGCAGTCAAAAGAAAGAGAGAAAGGGGCGGCTATAACGCAGGAGTCGTGGCGGTTGTATGCCACAAGGTCCCTATAGACAAGGGGACAAGTGAATCATCGCTTTTGGGCGCAGGCAGCCCTCTACCATCCATCCCATTGCATTCCTCTCGTAGAGTACTGTACCGTCTCAGACCAGATACATCTATGGAAAGAAAGGATTTCATAGAAAATCTTCATTTTTCTATTTTTTTTTATCCCCATGCATTCCGTTATTCCCGTAACTATGGATTGATTGTCCCTACCTAACTAAATGGTAGTGGTCTAGGGAGCGCAATTGCTAGAGCACGGGAGATGAAGAGTAATGATTTAAGCAAGAGCAGCCGGACGGACTACTATAGTCAGTCTAGTGACTACTATAGTCTTTCTTTCTTTGTAGTTAAGTAATAATGTTTGGTATAGCAGCCTTTCCGAGCGAGTCTCTGGGATCTCCTGTAAACCCCCATGATGTGGTAAAGGGAGGATATTAGGGGAAGCAGTGAGTGGAGATTCCCCTGCGGAGAGCCGGATGAGGGGAGACCCTCACGTCCGGTTCGGAGGGCGGGGATATCCCGACCCTACTATCATTATGCCTTTGCAATGTTACTTGGTTCAACTCCATTTGTGACCTTTTCTCGTATGTGGGACTCTCTATCTTCTTGGGTAGATTCTAGATCGTCTTTCATTTTGTTAGTGAGTAGTTTTCTTATTAATAAGTCAAGTCAAGAGTAATAAGAGAACTGTAGGAGCTTGCCAGGACGGCTTGGTAAGCAAGCTACCTGTTATGTAGGCGCCAACTCCAGTTCTTTCTCTTCTTTCTTTTGATTTTTTATTCTCGTTTTTTTTACTAAACGTATAATCTCCTTTCCGGGGAAGGGTAACATAGACGGAGGCACATGTAGACAGATACAGACTTTTTCAATCTTTTGCCTAAGCGAAGTAGTTGATCCCTCCGAGGTAAGGGCGAATCGAGACCGAAAGCTACTAATAAAATAGCATAATCTGAACACATAGCTGAACACATAGTTTAAGTAGAAACTGTTAAAGCTCCCTGGTCTCGAAACGGCCGGCTTTGGTTCAGCTCTCGGGGCCACCTTACACACTAATAAAATCGTCAGCCTTCCTTCCCCACTCATCGCCCTCACTTTAAGACAAAAAATCCAATTCGATTCAAAGATCGGAATCATACCTCCAGCGGGCAAGGTCGGCTCAAGAAATGGAAGTTGTGAGATGGAAAGAAAACCACGAAAAAAGAACTGAATTAGGGATCAATCCATACGCGGCTTGCCTTCTCCCCTTCCCCATAGTAAGCCAGCCAATAGTACCCTAACTTAAGAAGTTCTCTTAGCTAGCGCATGTCCATTAATGTGACCACCGCATGCTCCTGCATGAGTTTCATGAATGGTTTGTTTTCGAATCCTATCTCTCTGGGGAAAGGTATCTTTTTTCAATTCGAACAACGGTATCCCTACCTGGCAAACTATCCTCGTTTTCGAAGTCCCTAGTTTTGTCCTCTGCTGTAGTATTCCGGTTAGTAGACGGCTTCCTTCATCGGAAATCTAGCCAGTGCTTTCCATTAGGTGTGCAACGAAGGATAGCCTTGCTTTTCTTCTGATTCTGATTCAGTCCAAAGATAGAGACAAAAGAAAGGTAATTATTGAATCGGACTTGGCTTCTTTTTCGGCATGGGCAAAGGTTTGGCAATTCCACCATTAGCAAAGGTTTAATCGGTTGACGGTATCCTTGGCGAAAGGCACCTGGTGAGAGTAGCTGCTGCTGCTGTGCTACCTCCAACTATGAAGTTCAGCACATGAACAATACAGAGTACTTTGTTTCCAAAAACAATACAGAGAACAAGACCACAAGAAAACAATTTACAAGAACGACTTTTAGGCAGCAGCATCTGGACAACAGGCTTAAAAGCTTCCAGAAAAATGATAGCACAGACAGCCGAAACAATTTTCCTAATATTTCTTTAACTTGACCTTTTTGCAGTACATCTAACAGCATATAGGGGAATGCCTTTTTTATATTACATTTGCACCAAACCAAGCTATTCTTAATACTAATTCCTTTGCATAGATACTTTCAAAAGTGCTGAGAATAGCAACAGAGAGAAAACGCTGCAGAAGATATCACAATTGAATTACTAACCTGGTACTTGTTCATAGATTTTCTAGCATCTTCAATAAGCTTTGATTCTTACTCAAGTAGTTTGGTTTGTAGTGTAGTTTTTTTTCTTGACTCTAGTAGTGTAGTTAGCATGCCTTCCGTTCCTTGCTTGCTTATGCACTTTTGAATTAAAGACGACCTTTCAATTCATTATTGACTGGATAAAGTAGTATTAGTTAATATACGCTGATTCAGACAAATCAAAAATAAGAGACAGTCTTTTTCGATACTGTATGCTGGGACAGACCTGTAGGTGAGCACAAGCACAGCCAGCCTTCCACCTCTTTATACTTATGTTTAGCAGTGTACCTGGTCTTACTTCTTTTTCAGTTTACGCTTGTGTCCCAAGCTTGCAAGTTCGAAGAAGAGTATTGTATTGACCTGAATCAAGTTGTTTGCCTACCCGCCGTTATGTCTTAGCTAGGAATGAGCTGTGAACAAAATCGAAATAGTTGTTACTTGAGTCGATAATGACTTTGTGTCGGTTTGCTATTTTCTATAAATTGGACTGGTACCATGTATTGTAACATAAGCTTTTGTATAAGAGCTGAGATGTAGTTAAGATTACACTTGATCCTCTCTCTGTTTTGTTGCTTCCTTCCATTATCTCCAACAACTGGTATCAACACTAGGAACCTTCACGGTCAGGGTTGATTTTATTAGACCACTATGAACACTTGTAATTGGTTCTTTCTACTTCAGGCATGGTTCTCTCTAGTTAGTGGAAGAGTGTACAACATAGGGATTGGTATCAGTCACACATTTAAGAAAGAAAGTGAAAGGGTGAGGGCAAGAGCGGTTCGAAGGTCAATGAAATGATAAAAAACCACCAGGTCGAGTTCGCTTCTCCCTTCCTTTTGGTGTTTAGGATGTGAAGTTGATATAAGAAGAGAGGAAAGGGGAACTGCGCTAAATGGATAATTTCATCCTGGTGATGGGCTATTCCAATGGGCATGCATCTGAGATATGGGCTTTGAGCGTAGGAACGCCCACCTTTACAAGAGCTCAGTTCTAAGATTGTTTGCGCGCAGGCACCACTACTATTCTGTCTTTTCTTGTTATGCATCCGGTCCTATAAATCTTTTTTTTTCTGACCGGAGGAAGAGAAATAAAAACGTCACTTCGCTCGCCTTGGGGGACCTAATTAGGAGCTGATTGATTTCTTTAATAGATATGAAGATGCCTTGAATGAACCCAAGCAAGCCGAAATAGAATACTATAAGTATGAAGTGGACATCTATGGTTTAATTGGAAACATCTCTTTTCTATTTATATTTTGCCAGTGCCTCCCTTTGTGGCAGAGCGAGCGCCTTGACTAAGATAGATTGACTCTTTCATTCTTTTTTTTTTTTATTCTGGTTCCAATCGTTTGAGGAAAACCCCCTTTGGCATCAATGAAACTCTGTTATATAGGAGTTCAAAAACCTCATTTCGTTTGAGAGATAGTGGAATTTCTTCTTTCAACACGTACATCGACGAGGGTGTCGATGACTTGAGTGAGGAATGGTCATGTGCTAGAGGCCGTACCTTTGGAGTAAGACCTCAACAAGGGGGTGTGCAGTTTAAATGTAAATGACGAGCATGGAGAGGCCAAGGTCATTTGTAATTAGGTGTGGCTGATGCAAGAAGACTGGCGAGCTGTCCATGGTGAGAAAAGTTGTGATGCTACTGCAGGGGGCATCCTGGTGTAGTTGAGGGCGCAGAACTTCTGTGCGGGTACAACTGGCACTTAAAAGACCTTCCGTGTAGATGAGTTCTCTTGAGTGAGACTAATCGAGTTACGAAGAAACCTTTGCGATGGTGCTGTGCAGTTGGGTTCTCTATGGAGGAACTTCGTTGTGGGGACCAAGGGTCTTCTTAAGAAGAGTTGCTTTGATGAAAAGAGTGTAGCCATGATGGCAAGTCAAGGTGGGGCCCTGTGAAGGCAAGCCTTGTGTATGTTGGCGTGATGACGAGAGAAAGGAAATGCCCAGGAACAATAGCTGTCCGTAGCACACCCTGCAATGACTTCGACAGCGGACCAGCCTATCCAATACCCTACGCCATGACCTTAGAAGTTCGTACCCCATGATATTCAATGACACCCGTAGACATTTGATCATTCATACCTCACAGTACGCTTTCTTTCTTTTTTTTGGACTTTGAATTCAAGCGAAGGAAGCTCAGTGAAAGATAGACTGGGATTTGACAGCAAGAAGAAAGCAATCATAGTACGCGGCACACACCGCTGACGAATGAGATTGACGTCCCAAACCAACACAGGTTCAAGACTAAGTGCAGAACCAAGAATGCCGTGGATAGAAAAGTGAGTGCTTCCTCAAGCTTCATGAAGGAAGGGTCCAAGGACCTAAGCGACCAGTGGTATGTGTTCGCTGACACTAAATAGACTTGGCTCGGGGCTAGAACTGAGTGGCTAGGCTAAGTTCCCCTAGTCTTCTATTGGCCTACCCACACCCTACGACATGGAGGCGCTTACCCTTCTCCAACAAGCGTTCCACCACGCGGCGATTGATTACCCGCTTTTCCGTCTCAATCCGTTCCAGACAAGCCCCTTCTCTGATCGGGGGAAGGTCATTCTAAACATCAGATCTCCCATTGATGCTGATCAAAAATAAGTTTATCCACCTAGAATATATGATAGGTACCGAAAGATTGGAATGTCATTTCTCAACACCAGGCGGGACGAGCAGCCC
>NW_028260368.1:6198704-6216204 GCF_056163025.1 Triticum urartu | reverse complement strand
AACCAACCAACTTAACCTATAGCGCTCAATCAAATGAAGTTTTGATTTCCCATATGGAGAAAAAGCTACCTTCAATCCATAGTGCCATCTTTCTCTTAAAATGACATTAGTTATGCTTTCTTCAGATCGAGATCATCTAAGACCTATGTCTGATCCCGTCCAATAGCAGGTTTAGTGAGCACCACAGACCAATTCCACCTACTTTGATAGCATAAAATCGTTCGGGGATTTTAATGTAAAAACACCTGCGCAGAGCTTGGAGAGCAGAGCACTCGGGTGCGATGGGTTGATTGATTCCATAGTAGGTTTTCTGAGTTCATCAGGTGTGCTCGTGCCTGAAATGCTTTTCACAAGAAGCTAGTCAGAAAAAGGGGCACGCAGCTACGCGATTCTAACTGCTCTTGGTTTTGTAACTCACTGCTCTTGGTTTTCTACGTGGGAGTTGGTCCGGATAACATATCTTAACGATGGGATATAAAAGGGCGAAGGTCAATGAAATGGGGTCCTTATAGGTATCTGCCCATGTTCAATCACTGAAGTAATGATCTAAACAAGAAAACGAAGTAGAAGTGAAAAGCTTTTCTAATATATTTTTATATCTCTTTGCTCAGTTTTCCCCCTTTAATGTCCCTCTCCATTATTATTCATAGTAATGTGCTCCTCGCTGAGCTTTATGATTTCCATTGTCATTCTTCCCTCTCCTCTCTGATTGCTTTTATCGTCTCTTTGCGTTTACCCTATTTTCGTGACTCTCCTCTCTTTCTTCTCCCCGTACCATTATTTTGATCGTTTCTGAATCTTGAGATTGCTTCAATGCATGTGATCCTCTCCTCAGCCTTCCCCTCCTAAATCTTAGAATCCTAATGCCGCAGGTGCTATGTCGGAAATCCATTTTTTTTATCCTCTGCCCAAGGAAAATCAAAGAAGAAGAAAGCCTGGTATTCTCTACTTGAATTCAGGAAGATTCAGATACCGAAAGCAATAGGAATGGGAAAGCGGAGCGGGCAATAGGTTTATGACTGAGCACTAGAGCCTGGAATAGCAGGAATGAAGGTGGGAAATATGCCATGCAGAATTCCAATAAGTTGGCACTGCTTTCCCTTTCCATATGAAAAATGGAGAGGAAAAGCATGGGTGGACCAAGCGTTTTAACCGGAATCTAGTGACGGAGAAAGAAGAAAGAATGGGAAGAAAGCAGCCATGGGCAAGCTTTAATTAATAGAAATAAGTAGGAGTTACAGCCTTTAAATTCGAGTGAAACGAGCCTTTGACGTAGTCACAAATTCGACTGCCCTTTCACTATTATTATTATTTCGAGTAATAGCGGAAGGAGTGCCAAAGCCCATTTTAGTAGAAAGCTGCTGCCCTTTTCTAGTAATGCGAGTGACATAATCAATCGAATTCGACTGGTTGGTTCCCCTTATTAGTCAATTGCTTTTGACGTATCAGGTGGGAATGGGAGAGCCTCTTTTCTTTCCGCAATGGAATCGGCTTAAGCTCGACCTTTTCTTTCATTTCCTATCATAGGGATATAAAAAGAAATCCAATTGCGTTTTTCTTAGTTAGAATATCAAAAGGACATCCCACAACCCGGTCTTAGGTTCAGAGTCGCTTTGTGGGAACTTCAAGAGAGAGAAGAGAGATCATAGCTTAATATCAAAGGTCAGGTATACCTGCCTACGTTCGGCATACACATTCACTAGTTCCATTCGGAACCTTTCTCTAGATGGAATCCTGATTCGACTTTCAAATGCAAGAGCAAGAATGCCGTGAGGGAGCCCTATCTAAAAAATGCAAGGCCAGATCCCACTTTCTTTAATCGAGCGGGCAAGGGATCGCAAACATCTTTTCTTTTCAGAGAAAAGGTTTTCAAAAGATATCCCGAAGGGGTCTTAGGTAAGGTAAGGAGTGACAGCTCTATTCAATAAGCTGGCTCTTTAAGGGAAGATAGGGCATCTCCTAAAATGTGGAAGTTTGGTGCTTTAGAGATAGGGCCGGCACGCTTTGCTGGAAAGCAATAAGTCAACAAAACAAGGTAGTCTACCCCCCTAATAAAGGTTTCGCTCGACGACCCTGTATCCATTCTCGATTAAAGCACGGAGAGTTAGGTTTATTATCTCCAGTTTGATGCTATCTTCTCCACGACTTGGTTCTTATGGATCTCCTCCAGGTCCTAGGCATCTTGTCTCTAGCTCTGCTCTCTATCGTAGTAAAATCAGTACTTTGTCTTTGCCTGTCTCTGTCCATTCCTTCAACACTGATGGACTCGGAGTGGCATAACCCCTTTAATAAGAAGCATAAGACCTAAAGCGAGGAGATAGAATCGAAAGAATGATAGCAAGTTCTTTGAAAGTGGGAAGAAAGCCAAGGATACGGTGGTGTGTAGGGTCTTTCAAATCAATCAGGAAAGCGTGAGCTGAGAAGGAACACGGCTTTCCGCGCCTTGACAAGTGGATCTACCAAGAATAGCTTTTTCAGCCGTTACTTATTATATAATAGCTCGATCCGCTCACGCATGTGATTGATTTCTCCCCTCTCTTTCGAAAATCTTCCATTCGAACAGGAAGATTCCCTTCTCGCTGTGTATCCAGAACCTGAGGATGATGAGGATCTATAAAGGTTCTTTGATCGAGCTCTCGCTTCGGCTTCTTTTGTTGCCGAAGACCAGGACCCGTCTTATTTGCTGAAAACCTGTCTGTTTAGGGACTCTTTCCTTTCAATGGACATACTTGCCTGGAACTGATTCTACCTTGAGAGCGCTTCCCTCTTTTCTGATTCCTTCCCTTTGACCACCGAAAATACAACTTCTAATAGCCATTTCTATTTTATAGATGTTTCAAACAAGTGATTTTACACTTTGATCCTTCCTGTCTTTCCCCGATAGAGGAGTTTGACCCTTCCACTTCTGCCTTTGCCCTTTGTACTTCTTCCCGCAATTGAGATCCCTGTTAAGGAAGAATATCTCGCTCGTGCTTTTTTTGCGAGGAAATCGCTCTACTTTTTCCAGCGATGAGTGATTGAGTAAGGTCTAATTCAATCTGTGTTATGACCTACCTTTTTTGATTGAAGTAAACGAGAGCTTTACTTCTTCTTTTCAAACCCTAAAGGTTTGAGCTCGTCCTCGGGTCGGATTCGGATCCTTTTCTCTCTTTTGAAATTCCCATAGATATAGATGTCTCGACTGCCGAATCCGAATCCTTAGAACAACTCGATTCCGTTGATTCACTGTCCATTTGTCCCTTCAACCGGATTAATGGTCAACGACTTTGACAGCCTTTCCTTCACACAAGGTTTTTAATCCATCTCCCCCGCTTTAGGGCAGTAAGGGGAAGTAGCGATATTCCGATTCCTTCGTGGGGAATCAACGAAGGCAGGCCGCTCCAGCAGCCTTTAGTACTTAAGTTAACGCCCCAGCCCTTATCCCGCGATGAGAAGGTAGATGCGGTAAGCCCAACTCCTATCCTTCTTGCGGAAAGGGCATTCAATGCCATCTTCATTCCCTTCCTTGCTTCGAGGAGCAGGTCGAATAGTCAAAGAAGGGGATGGCTAATTCCAGGAATAGAGTAGCATTCTCAAGCACTACCCTCCGTTTTTTTTTTCAGTCCATATAAAACAGTCAATCTACCAGCAGCAGAGGCTGCAGATACATGTCCACCACCTGTTTATCTACTACCATAAGCGGGAGCAGTTGCAGGTAAAGAGTGTTGTGAGGGCTTTCATTTGCGCGTTAAGGGCAGTTTCTGTTATAGCACTAGAAATCTGTGCCGTTAGTCGAATGCTCGGAATGAAAGAATGACTATTTCCTTGCTGGAACATAATGACAACCGCAGGGAATTCGGAATAAGACATGTTAAGTTTCTCCTCTTTCTGTCTAATGACTACTACGACATGCCTAGACTATAACATTCCCTACGGAGTGCTGCCCATAGATTACGGAACACTTGGCATATGTTGATTGAGTCCCGGGTATAGCTCCCTCACTCGCTCTACTTTGAATCACGAATTAGCGTATGAAAAGCGGCGATCTTTCTCTATTTCTTCCTCTTCCACCAAAACAAACAAGTTGTTTTCGGCGTCAGGCAAACTTAGTTCTTCGTTCCTCCGGTAATTGGATTGATATATAAGGATTGGGGTTGTCACCGTATGCTTCTTATCTTTGGCTTCGAACAAGGGGAGTCCTTTCAAGCTTCATCAAATCCATGGCACAAGGTCTGTTTTTCATTATAGAATCGAGCAAGAATCGGATTGTGAATTAGGATTGTATGCAAGAAGGGATTCGGAAACAGGAAAGCGAGTCAAGTAATCCGAATACGTAGCCACTCTCATTCTAATGCTTATATCCAGAACTAGTTCACCGAACAAAGGGACAGAACTACTGACTAAACTGTAGCGAGCTAATACCCTAAACTTGAACTCTGAAATAGCACTCATTCATTCAATTATTTGAAGCTAAGGTGCGGGAAAAGAATACATAAGGGTTAGATATGAACTAGTTGACTGTTCGATTGAGGGAATACGATGCATTTTACTCATGTTTTTATTCCATTCCAGGATTCATTCATATTCGACCATAACGAGACTCAATAACGAAACTAGGGCCCTTGCTTTCCCAACTGGAGCAGGAAAACTTCCAACCAAATAGGAGGGACCCGGAAGAAGAGATAAATGACAACTATCTCTAGAGAATTGAAAAGAGGTGTGCGAACTATGTTATTGAATCGGCCATGAAAACCTAAAATGAAGGAATAGGGGGTCTGGGATAAGCATGTATTGGAGGCGGGTTTCCCAATAAGTCAATAGCTATCCTTCGCTATCTGGGGCTAGCCTCACTCTATGAGATAAGTTTCATGTATGGTTCGAAGCAGTTAACTCCCTTTTAAGGAGCGATCGATCAGCCCCGACCATGACCGGTCTAGAATCTCTCTCATTGAGCTTCTCTTTTGCGCCTGCTTTCTTCTTGATTTATTGCAGCAGCTAGTCTCCCTTTTCCAAATTCGATTATAAGTGAAGTGAGTTAGTTTCAAGAAATCTCATCCATTTCATCGCCCAGAATAATACCCAGTCCTGCCAATCTCTACGACAATCTCTGGTTTAGTTTAGTTGATCTTTTTCTATTATGAAAGCAAGGAAACACTAGTAATGGTGGAAACAGAACTTAGAAATCTAAGGCTGAAGGCCTAGTTTCATTAACGAGTCCTCACCTATTTTCTTCTTCCCCTACCAGCCCTACCTACATCACCTTTCATATGGAACAGGCATGCTTTAGTGATGGGGCCTAGCCGCCTTTCACAAGAAATCAAACCAAACAAAGACACTTAGCATAGGAGTAGATTAGGGCATCTAGTGCCTCTGTTCATCGTCTGAGGACTCTAAGGTGCCAAGGGAAATAGCTCCATCCCATTGGATATCCCTAGCCTTGGTGGATCAGTGCAGTGAGAAAAAACTCTTCCATTCTATCTATGGTAGATAAAGAGCTTCAAAGCCGTAGCCATCCTCATGGCCTTTTCACTCTACAGCCGTTGCACTTTTTTTATTAAATGAAATAGTTCGTTTTCCTCGCTCTTAACTCGAAAGTACTAACTAAATAGGGGCACGGAGAAATAAAGAAGTGTGGGGGAGAAGCAGCCGAGCTCATTCCCTTCCATTCCTGCTCTATAGTAGGGGTTATGTCCCCCTTTCCTAGTGAGAGCAATACGCAATGCTGCTACGAATAGAGATAGTGCCCTATCCACTGCAAAACGGTACTCTGCTTCAACCACACGGTATGGCTCCCTCATTTCAAACCAAGCTGTAGACCGAGTAGGGAAACAGCTAAAGGTTCCGGTCCAAAGGTAAGAAGATCCGTTGGTTGGAAATCCGTATCAATTGTTACTGGTTCTCCCCGTTCTTGGTACTGTGTCATGTGACTCTAAAGCCCCAACTAGGCTAGATCGAGATCTTGGTCCTTGCTAGGCTTACTCGCGTAAATAACCCCCATGTCCCTTAGGTGTTCTCGGGGTTAAGCGAGTCAGTACAATCGGTTGCACAACCGTCCAGTCCATATCATAATTGTCATAATCAATCATATCAGTAGGTGGCATACTTGCCTGCTCAAGTCCATCTACTATGGATGTGGGCTTGGACCAAGCCATCCCCCAAACACTGAACCGGATCTTGAAAACGGGACTGAACTGAATCCGACTTCTTGGTAGCCCAGTGGCTTTTGGTCCCCATCGGAAAGTGCTGAATGGATTGCTCCTTGCCCAACGACAAAAAGAAAGAAATTTAGGAGAGGATTGATAGGTTTAAGCATTCAGGGGCTGGTCGCTCTTATGGATACCTGTGAGCTAGAGTCGGGAATCGAAAAGGAGACAACGGAAGCCGTACAGATCTAGTTGGGAATGCTGTTCATGCAGTGGAGAGCGTAAATGACCGGCCCTTGAGGCGCGAGTAGACTTATCATATAGAAAGGAAAGAGATAAGCGGAGGGAGGATGGTTTGATGATAGCCAAGATCTCCATCTCATTTGTCACTCTCGTATTCTTAATAGGAATCAGGCAAGCAGATACAACCACTAGGCCATTGCCATTCGACTAGTCTATCAGAGTATCCTACGAAGTCAGGTCCAGTAGGCGCAGGATGCGCTAAGCCATTCGATCTTCCTGCTGGTGGTCCACCATAGAGCTCCTATGTAGCCGTTTGTTTTCTCGCTTAACTAATTTGTATGAGGCGATACAGCTGAGATCAGCCAACGGTTCGAGCACTTAGCACAATGTGCCACTTAACCGGACGAGCGCAAGACCGGGTCTACCTACCTTATGACATTTATGAAAAACGAACGTTGTATTAAGGGGTTTCTATCAGTTAGTAACAAGCGGCAGTATCCTTGAATTCAGGGGTCAGCTACGGAGTATGTCTCCATGTGTGCCGAAGAAGCGTCTATCATTATACGCTGTTTATCCAATCCAAAACTGATTCGTTTAGTTGTAGAACCCACGCCAATATCATATTGACTCTCTCTCGTCCAATAAGAGTTTCCGAGAGTTACTTTATTCAAATTCTCTCCTTTCCAAAGCTCCACAAGGGGGTAAATAAGGGGGAAGAGGAGTTCATAGAGAAAAAACAAATGCAAAATAAGGATTTCCTTACTGTGTTTTGTAATCTTCCTATTTTAGAGAAAGGTATTCCTCCTTTTTTTTGCTGTTTTAGTTCTGTTAGCTTGCATTTGGCAAGTAAAAAGCTATTTGAAGAAGATTGATGCCGCGTACGTTTCGGCGCTCTCTGATTTCGCGGAGCGAAATCGAATTCAAGCTCAAAAAGCGGGCTATGTGGCTCTGCACGATTTGTCATTCTCGTGGTTGAGGGGGGTCAGAATGACCGTAATCACTGTACGTAAAAGACGTACAGGTAAAAGGGGGGTCTGATTTTCAGACATCGAGCGTGCGGGATATCGCTTTCAAAAAACCTGTCGCGTCCACCATGGGCGCGAAAAGCAATTACGCAGATTAAGGAGGCACTGAACTGCGAAAACAAAAGCGACTCCTTATTGGTAGAGGATAGGTGGGTCCTGGTCCAACCTAAGTCAGTTCGAACCTGACGAGTCGTAATCATCTGTAGCAAACACTACTGACACTAACTTGATCTCCGATCAGTGGTGAAGGTTGTGAGTGAAACGAGTGGTTTATATACAGCATGGTAAAGAGCAGCGTAGGGCTATACCTGGCAATTCAGCTTTCAAAGAAATGGAGTACTAACACGTCGACTCAAAGCATCAGCTACTTGATTTGTGGCTCCTGATTTGTAGACAATGAGATAGTTGAATCTCTCCAAATAAGCTTCCCATCTTGCCAGATCGACAAGTTGATAGATCTTTGAAAAATGCTTCAAGCCTTGATGGTCAGTATAGACAAGAAACTCCTTATGGCAGCAAATAAACCTCCCCATGTTTTCAAAGCTCTGAATACAGCATACAACTCTTGCTGATATGTACTTCCCATTTCTTCCTTGCATCACTTAGCTTCTCACTTCTGAAATGGTCTTCGGTGTTGGCCATTCTCTGATAGCAGCAACTTTGGATTCATTCGATAGTGAGGCAAATTAGGAAGACTAGCACCAGGAATTAGATCAATTCGGTGCTGAATATCCCTCATGGGTGGCAATTGTTGAGGCTCTCAGGTAGCCTAATTCTCCTTTCGAACTACGGAATTCGGGTTGGATATGGTGATAAGCCAAGCCTAAAACTACCATCGCTTAACCCGGTGAAGAAGAGCTTCCAATCGAATATGCTTAACAAACCCAGCCGTCGGGCTACGAGTGGGGATTTCTAGGGAGATTCAAGCTGTGGCTCCGCTAGCTTTAGTCGCATAAGAACAAAGAACTAAATGGGTCTCCTTAGCCTTTTGTTAGCTTCGGTGGCCTGGAGTCTTCTACGGGGCATCTCTTCTTTATAGATGAGAAGTCGATTCAGAACACGCAAGAAAAGGGTTGATGGAACCATGCAAAGAGTGCTCATTAACTCACTAGCATCCCAATAAAATCATTCCAAAGTACTTCTCCATTTCGGAACAAGCTCTTGGTGAAAAAGACTGGCGTGTAGTCCGAAAAGCGCCTATGGAAGATCTACTATTTTCCCTTCGCACCAAGTCAATCTCCATGCATATATTCTGCCAGTTCTCATTCAATCTCTTTTCATCCGGGAAGCTTCCCCGCAACTCCAACTACCGGAAACATTAGCTCGAACATTCGAGTTAGAGATGAAAAGGACCGCCCTTCAGCTAGAACCCTCCCTTAAAGAAATGAAATTGAGTCAGTGACCCTATGAGAGAGGAAGAGTTCCGTTGTGTCCAGTCATCGTCTATTCAACTCAAAGAACTTCTAGTTTGATTAGCATAAAGAAAGTGCCAGCTAGGCCAGCCATTAGTACCATAGCTTTCCCAAGAAGGATAGGAGATGGATCAGACTCTTCAGCGGGAAAGAATGCGATCAAAGGACCCTATGAATACTACTAGCCGTAGCTGTGGTTGTGGCCAAGAAGCAGGCAGGGAAGGAGATGTCCTTCTTTAAAGGAATTTCGTCAGGGATCTATTCCTTGAATCAATAAAGCAAAAGAAAAGTCTGGCAGTGCGAGAGGCCAATATGACTATCTATATCAGTTCTTCGCCTTGGTCTACTCCATCATGTAGTGAGTCGAGGTCTGTCCCTAAGGAGAAAGACGAAGCAAAACCCCAACGATTAGATTATAGGGTTGGACCCTATTTTTTCAAGAAGGAGCATGAAGGTGCCGAAAATAGGGCTTTTATCACGTTTGAGAGTTGTTCCCTCTTAGGGCTGAAAGTGGAAAGTCTTCGAGTATCGTCGTCCTTCTATTGATAGATTCAGGATTCGGATAGATTCAGAGAAGGCAACTTATCTCGATCTGGTCATTCACCCGATATGGAATACCTTTTAGGAAGGCAAGACTAGAAAAAAGTCCGATTGACCGAAGATGTGAAGAAATCGACTGCATTAGCCCTTCATAAGGGAATACCTGACTCAGTCAATTCTTTAGTTGACATCGAGACCAAGTCCCATTGACTCTCTTGGAGGAAGATCCGCCAAGGGGCGAAGCGGTCCAATTCAATGTTTTACTGTTACGCTAAGTCACTCTCCTGTTAGGAAATCGATCTAGCTGCTTATCCTATAGATAGAGAGTGTCGGCAATCACCTCCGCTATTTCAGCTGTTGTCGGCATAACAGCTTCGGTAGTATACCTACCTAAACAGATAATTCGTACCATGATTAGCAGACCCTTCTCAACTCTAGCGATTTCAAGCGGACCAGTCTCCAATTACCTTGCAAAGCGTTAGCGCTAGCCAGGTCAATAGTTCAAGTATCAATGAAAGTCTCTATTTCAGTAAAGTAGAAATGACAGCTGTTTAGGTAACAGAAGACAATGCCTGCTAGAGGTATGATTCCGATCTTTGCGCAAGCAATAATATATGCTATGGCACTTTTTTTTTTGCACAGCTCCTCTTTAATGCCAGTTGGTGTGAGGGAGTTCGCTGGGGATGTGAACTGTTGAATCATGAGTAAAGATATCCATGCACAGTAAAGATCAATAGGTTGAAATCAGATAAAGGCAAATATGGCTTTGAGGAAGAATACGAACGGGATTCCACATTCATAGGCTATTAGGCAGGTTTGGATTCTCCTGGCAAAGGCAGATATTTCTATGCATTCCTCTGCAAGTCCAGTTCCTCTCAGTCTCTCGATTGCATCGGCCAGGTCCTTCCGATAAAAGCTCATCCCTTCCTCCAAGAGCTATCCGTCTATTCGAAGGAATGAAAGCTCAACCGGAACAAACGCTAGATTCAAGTCCTTTGGTTGCCACCCCACCACCAGTGGGAGAGGCAGAACAATGAATCAATTTCCTAGATCCAATGGTTTCTCGGGCGATCCCATTCCCATTTCCACCTATCGAAGCCCAACCAAGTGAGGCACTTCCACCGGATTCGTTCAAAAGCTTTCCATCGGGTCAAACAAGCGACTCTCGTTCCTATGATTCACCCCGGTACTCTCCACCTGTTGTGGATCCGAAGCTAGCCCACCTCATGTTCCCATCCATGGATCCAAGCTTTAAACTACTCATTCATCTTAGGCAAAGCACTAGTTGGAAGTGAAGAGGGACTATTAGCTAGCTTCTCTTGTTTCTTTACTTGTGGAATTCATCAGATGTAGCAGGAAATAATTACCAAGTGTGTACGCTCAATCCGTAGCTTGTTTTGGTTAGCTTTATCCTTGAAAGAATAAGCAGCTTCTTGTTTAGGGCGGGCTATCTTGACTCTTGAGCCTGAGAGGGAGAAGGCTTCCCGCGTGGACGGATTAGCAATCCCTAGTCTTCCATAACGCGTATTGGACTTATGTTTCCTCCTCCTCGAAGATGATGGATCTATGGTTACGACCATTCTTTATGGCTCTGTACCAATAGTACAGATTCGATTTAGGGCTCTTTAAAGAATCACCCAACTGTTTGATTTCTTTTTTGCAGTAATCAGAAAGTTCGCTCTTTTTCCAGACCTGTGGCCTTGGAGTTCATCCCCGTCCTCTGCCAGGTGAGAAGGAAGATGAGAGATACGTTCCTCGTCTTCCACTTTCTTCCAGGAAAGCCTTTCACCGAGCGAGCAGCTAAGCGAGTTCATCCGCATCTGTTGTCGTTCAAGTAGGTCTTTGGTTGTAGTAGTGTAGGCATAGGAGAAGACTGATTCCTAGCCTTTCTATTTACTAAGGTCAGGAAGGGGGTAAAGGGGGATCGGGGAAGGTGAAAAGTTGAAGTTCATTCCTCCCTCTAATTCCATCTCAGCCTATCCGCCACAGAACAGGGGCGGGCTCTTTCTTCTTGTTCTTGCGTGACATCTCGGTAAGGCTTTAGATATATAGGAACTAGGGAAAAGAACCTCTTGCCGTCCTTGTCGATCGAAAAAAAGTAGTAAAATAGAAAAAGGATTCAAATCTGCGTACTACTCCCTAGCTTCTTGAAACCACCAATCCATTACGATGCCAGCAAAGAAAACCAACGCTTAAGACGCTATTGGAGACTCGCGTAGCTATTATTCGAAGCTTATTAATTTATTTACTGCGTTCAAGCATGACCGCGTGATAGGTGTCCTTTTCCCCCTACTCAAGAAGAAGAGTTACATGTGAGTTCCGATCGTGATATGACAAACAAATCTTACTTTTGCTTTCCCAAGCTGGCGCATAACCTCTGGACCGATAGGAAGATCGATGACCCGCATCCTACAACTTCAAAGAAGTATTTGTATCACACCCGAGCAATGGACCGGGGAAGGAGTTTCATTCATTTACGGAGTTTGGAAGCGAGGACGATCCAGGATCGACTGCTATCTGAAGAAGTGGAGTGGAATGGATCTGATTACCCATTGGCGTCTGCATTGACGCTTCTGACTAGCCCTACTCTGTGTCTTTTGCGTTTCCTTATTCATGACTCATGTCTATTTCTATTTGTATGATACTTATATTGCAATCGATCTATCCCTTGGTCCTGCCAATCGAATTGTTAAGTATGTTTTTTCCCTTTCGAGAAATGGTGACAGTACCAAATGCCGAATTAGCGGCTGTACCGGGTCAGGACCATAAAACACCACGAGCCGGTTAAGCAACAGAAGCTGTGGGCGAAAGCACACTCGTCATTCTCAGACCTGCGGTCGAGGTACGTGCGAACAAGTTCCCATTCTCTATGTTTCATGGCCTATCAATGAAAGTCGGTATCAGGCTGGCTCGCTTGGCGGGTCGTCTCCTTATATACCTAAATCCTCGTTTCACTCATCTGTAAAGGTCTACCCTTCGAAAGGTAGGTTGAGTTCCCCCGTATGTAGCCAGCCACACTCTACTCGCAGGTCAAATATTGGCGTAGACAACAGAGAATGTGCTAGGTAGGAAACCGAAGGAACTCTTACTATACGAGAATTGCAATTCAATATGACAACCGATCAGAAGGGATTGGACGATCCCAATGCGTTGCCCTCCTTCGCAATACCGGAACTATCTGACCGAGCTCCATCAACACAGAAAGCGGAAGGGACAGCAGATACGGATAGACTGGATCCGGAAAGGGATTTCAGCCAGTCCTTGCCTATTGCTGGGCTGGTTGTTTTGTCACGGTCCGATTAGTAGAAGGTGAGTGAGTAAGACGAGGCCCCCGAAGCGTAATGTAGAGCTATACTGCTCTTGTTTTTTCCTTCCGCCCTGCTTAGGAGAACTTTGTCTAGAACCCACTTTAGCTAGCTTTCAAGGATACCATTACAGATGAGTGAAGCGAGTATACCGTTTCCGGAGCTCCCGAGGTAGCGCGGTAGCGGAAGCCCTTTCTAGTTCAAGCAGTTCCAATTCCTATTCTGCTTCACCGCTTACACCACACTCTATTGGTTCGCCTTGTGGTGCCTTTCGATCAAGGTCTACTTTGGTTGATCCACTTTCTTCTACAGCGCGTTATCCGCATCGAAGTTAGCCAGGTTCCTACCGCTTCTTGATATTATGGATTTTGCAATCCCTGAACGCCAGTGCTTCTACAACCAACGGATACTATTTCACATAAATAATAAGTAGAAATGGACAAACGAGTGTGGCTACACAGAGTGAGGAAAAAAAACATGGTGGTACCAGCATTGCGTATCACTCACTATGCTTTATGTAATATGGGCTTAAGCAATGGTAAAAATGGGAGTCCTGAGCAAAGCACATCTGATCGATATGAATGAAAGATACATCCGTCTTTTCTTCTCCTTCGAAGTTAGGTATCCGCTCGTTAGTTCAGCGCCGCATAAATACTTACTTTAAAAGGGGCGACTCCCGCCTGTGCTTAAGTTGTTTCAAGCTTGTAAAGACTCGCGATCGGAAGATTGACCTGGTTTTCTTTCAGCTGAAACTCTACCTAATGGTTCAGATTCCCCGGGTCCATGGGTCCATGGCCGCTTAGCTTAGACAGCCTTGTTAGAGACATGAATGCGGGGTGAGGTTTCCAATTGATTTGTATTCACCGGGACCTCCCCTTATTGGATTTCTCCACTTTTCTAGTTGCTGTGGAAAGAATGTTGAGCAAATGAGTTTAAGGGGTGGTTTTCTGTTTACTTTTTTTCAGCCTACGTCGTCCTCTCTTCCAGAACCTCACAATCATCAGTGTCTGAAGTTTCATGATGAATATTGGTTTCACATTTTATTGCTTACGTGAGGAAATATCAATTTGGAACTCGAATTTGTATTTGAGTTATGATGAGGAGTGAGGTAGATTCGCATTGTTGAAGAAAGCGAAGAAAAAGGATGCTGCTATGGCTTGCTTGTGGCTCTTTCTTCTATTGGCTAGTCTCAGGCATGATAGTTTCAATTTCTTTTGGAAAGCAAGTGCGGCTCAGTCATAAGTGTTAGTAATAGCATGAAGTAAGTTGTCGGTAGCCGGCATTAGGTAAAAGGAAAAGCTTCTCAAAAGCATCCAGAAATATCATAGAATGGTGATCGAGATCACCTTCACGGGAATCATCCTTTGCAAATTGGGGAAGGGAACCAATCAGTCACCAAGAAGTTCCGAAACTTGGTTTAGTATTAAGGTTCTTCTCTTCCAGCGTTTAGTATTCAAGTTCTTCTCTTCCAGCCCCCCTGGCCCCTCTTTGATAAGGAAAGTTTTCATTTCTCAATCAAAAATGACAAATATGGTTCGATGGCTCTTCTCTACTAACCACAAGGATATTGGGACTCTCTATTTCATCTTCGGTGCCATTGCAGGAGTGATGGGCACATGCTTCTCCGTACTGATTCGTATGGAATTAGCCCGACCCGGCGATCAAATTCTTGGTGGGAATCATCAACTTTATAATGTTTTAATAACGGCTCATGCTTTTTTAATGATCTTTTTTATGGTTATGCCGGCGATGATAGGTGGATTTGGTAATTGGTTTGTTCCGATTCTGATAGGTGCACCTGACATGGCATTTCCACGATTAAATAATATATCATTCTGGTTGTTGCCACCAAGTCTCTTGCTCCTATTAAGCTCAGCCTTAGTAGAAGTGGGCAGCGGCACTGGGTGGACAGTCTATCCGCCCTTAAGTGGTATTACCAGCCATTCTGGAGGAGCAGTTGATTTAGCAATTTTTAGTCTTCATCTATCAGGTATTTCATCAATTTTAGGTTCTATCAATTTTATAACAACTATCTTCAACATGCGTGGACCTGGAATGACTATGCATAGATTACCCACTTTTTGTGTGGTCCGTTCTAGTGACAGCATTCCTACTTTTATTATCACTTCCGGTACTGGCGGGGGCAATTACAATGTTATTAACCGATCGAAACTTTAATACAACCTTTTTTGATCCTGCAGGAGGGGGAGACCCCAATATTATACCAGCATCTCTTTTGGTTCTTCGGTCATCCAGAGGTGTATATTCTCATTCTGCCTGGATTTGGTATTATTAGTCATATCGTATCGACCTTTTCAAGAAAACCGGTCTTCGGGTATCTAGGCATGGTTTATGCCATGATAAGTATAGGTGTTCTTGGATTTCTAGTTTGGGCTCATCATATGTTTACTGTGGGCTTAGACGTTGATACGCGTGCCTACTTCACCGCAGCTACCATGATCATAGCTGTGCCCACAGGAATCAAAATCTTTAGTTGGATCGCTACCATGTGGGAGGTTCGATACAATACAAAACACCCATGTTATTTGCTGTAGGGTTCATCTTTTTGTTCACCATAGGAGGGCTCACTGGAATAGTTCTAGCAAACTCTGGGCTAGACATTGCTCTACATGATACTTATTATGTGGTTGCACATTTCCATTATGTACTTTCTATGGGAGCCCGTTTTTGCTTTATTTGCTGGATTTTACTATTGGGTGGGTAAAATCTTTGGTCGGACATATCCTGAAACTTTAGGCCAAATCCATTTTTGGATCACTTTTTTCGGGGTTAATCTGACCTTCTTTCCCATGCATTTCTTAGGGCTTTCGGGTATGCACGTCGCATTCCAGATTATCAGATGCTTACGCCGGATGGAATGCTCTGAGCAGTTTCGGTTCTTATATATCCGTAGTTGGGATTCGTCGTTTCTTCGTAGTTGTCGCAATCACTTCAAGCAGTGGAAAGAACCAAAAATGTGCGGAAAGTCCTTGGGCTGTTGAACAGAATCCAACCACACTAGAATGGTTGGTACAAAGCCCTCCGGCCTTTCATACTTTTGGAGAACTTCCTGCGGTAAAAGAGACAAAAAGCTAAAAAAAAACCTCTCCTAACTATGAAGGAAGTTTCATAGAGATAGGTGTGGGGAAATAAGTTCTTCATTTGAAGAGTTAGTTGGCTGGCCTACCGGCCCGCAGATTAGGTTGGCTTTTATCGCCAACTGAACTGCGTAACCAAAGCGATTCCTTCTTGGTGGAGATAGGTGGGTCCTGGTCCAACCTAAGTCAGTTCGAACCTGACGGGTCGTTCGTTCGTGTGGAGAATCTCTCTCCTTACTCAGGATTTCTTTATCTTCGAGGCGAGGCATATTCATATGTCGAAGAAGGGGGAAGTGTCTCCATTTACGCTCATAGAACCCGGAAAAAAGAATATACCGTCGTTAAGGACCAAGGATGCGATGTGAGAAGCGTAGGGTCGGAGTAGCAGGAGTATGCGACAAGCAGTTGCATGTTTGATGTGGGTCTGTAACGAGATGAATTAGAACACTTGGAATCCTCGCGGATATAGCTGCCACGAGGGCTCTTTCCCACTTAATAGATTCATTCCTTCGTTACGGCGGTTGAGGGTACCTGCCGTTCAGAGATGCTATCAGAGTAGGAAAGTTAGCCAAGTTATCCTGCCTAGTTTAGATAAAGCACCCCGATCATACCAGACGCAACCCGATCATTGTATACATAACATAGTGGAATTTGAGTAAATTCTCTCTGCCTTTCCCATTTCCAATTCAAAACCACTAGGCATAGAAGGAAATCTTTCCCGGTAGAAGGTTCTCAGTAATCAGCAGTGGGAATAAGCCCTTCCAGTCTTTTTCGCCTAAGAAGGTTTTGGAGGAGGAACCTATGGAACGGCAGTCCTGCATCGAGATTATTAGTTGCTTACCGCTGCACATTTTATCAAGATCAACCTGTGGGAATAGCCGTCCCTTCCTTACCAAAGAAAGAAAAAAAGGAATGACGCGGTCTGGTTTACAAGTAAGAAAGAATAGGATAAGGGTAAAGGTGACGTTTTAGCTCTTCGTTCCGCTCTTGGTTTACAGGCTTTGTTAACCGGACCGGAAAAGGGGCACGCATTTTCTGGGTAGGTTTCCCCTATTAAGTCAGCACCGGATCAAGATTGGAGACCCACCACAAGCAGAGAACAAAAAGCCTAAAGAAGTGGTGACCAACCATCTGCAAAAGGAGTAACAGAGCAAAGCGGAGAAGAGAAGGAAGCTCTCAGGTTTAGTGATTCATACCTGTCCTGTCTTTTGTTTCCAGGGTTTCGATTTCCGGTCCAGAGCTAGTCTACTTATTTATTTTATACGGAAACGTAATTTTGCATATTATACGGAATTTGTCATACCAGGTTTTCCTAGAGTTGAGGAATTCTATCCATTCCAGGAAAAGCACTGGTTTGAGAAACTACACTACAGGAAAGTACTAAGGAATAGGAAGCTGCTACTTATACTTATTATTCTTGTCCAAAGATGCCAGGCCGAGACAGAAACCCAACTAGTGAAATAGAACGGATCTCTCTAATAAACTGGGGTTCTTCTCTTCGGGTTGCTGGTATCCTTATATGGATCCGTCTTGTCTCCTCGGCTCGATAAGCTAGCAAAGTCAGTTCGTTGGATTTGGTCTGTCCGGTCTGTCAGTCAGGAAAGCACGTCAAGTCGGTTAATAGCTCTGGTCCGGTTTCTAACTCGGTGAATTGGTATGGTCTGGAGGCCCGGCAATAACAATAGCAGACAGGTCAGTTGTTCAAGTCCGTCTGGTTGATAGGTCAGCTCGGTATAGAATCTTGTCTGGTTTCTG
>NW_028260368.1:6157245-6198204 GCF_056163025.1 Triticum urartu | reverse complement strand
ATGATCACTATGAGTCAGACTCAATAGAATTGGATCCATTCCAAATAGCGAGAATTAGGATTCTTGATCCCTCTCAATCTCTCTTTCAATTCGAGGATCCAGAGAGGTGTTTTCATAGTCATCTCCGAATATTTGCCATCTCGGAATATTTTCGATTTCATTTTTCTATGATATGTCTTTCTATATGAAAATTGGTTATTTACGATGTACGATGATCCCTGTTAAGCATCCATGGCTGAATGGTTAAAGCGCCCAACTCATAATTGGTAAATTTGCGGGTTCAATTCCTGCTGGATGCACACGAACGGGAACATTCCATAAGTCTATTGGAACTGGCTCTCTATCCATGGAATCTCATCCATCATCCATACATAACGAATTGGTATGGTATATTCATACCATAACATAAGAACAATAAGAACTCGAATTCTTATCGATACTGGAACTCGAGCATAGGAGGGAAAGTCGATTTATGGATGGAATCAAATACGCAGTATTTACAGAAAAAAGTCTTCGTTTATTGGGAAAGAATCAATATACTTTTAATGTCGAATCGGGATTCACTAAGACAGAAATAAAGCATTGGGTCGAACTCTTCTTTGGTGTTAAGGTGGTAGCTGTGAATAGCCATCGACTACCTGGAAAAGGTAGAAGAATAGGACCTATTCTGGGCCATACAATGCATTACAGACGTATGATCATTACCCTTCAACCGGGTTATTCTATTCCACTTCTAGATAGAGAAAAAAACTAAAGGAGAATACTTAATAATACGGCGAAACATTTATACAAAACACCTATCCCGAGCACACGCAAGGGAACCGTAGACAGGCAAGTGAAATCCAATCCACGAAATAATTTGATCCATGGACGGCACCGTTGTGGTAAAGGTCGTAATTCCAGAGGAATCATTACCGCAAGGCATAGAGGGGGAGGTCATAAGCGCCTATACCGTAAAATAGATTTTCGACGGAATCAAAAAGACATATCTGGTAGAATCGTAACCATAGAATACGACCCTAATCGAAATGCATACATTTGTCTCATACACTATGGGGATGGTGAGAAGAGATATATTTTACATCCCAGAGGGGCTATAATTGGAGATACTATTGTTTCTGGTACAAAAGTTCCTATATCAATGGGAAATGCCCTACCTTTGAGTGCGGTTTGAACTATTGATTTACGTAATTGGAAGTAACCAATTAGGTTTACGACGAAACCTAGAAATCGATCACTGATCCAATTTGACTACCTCTACGGGATAGACCTCAACAGAAAACTGTTGAGTAACGGCAGCAAGTGATTGAGTTCAGTAGTTCCTCATAGAAAATTATTGGCTCTAGAGATATGGTAATATGGAGAAGACAAAATTGTTTGAAGCACGCACAGAACCGGAAGCGCCCCTTGTTTCAAAGAGAGGAGGACGGGTTATTCACATTTAATTTGATGGTCAGAGGCAAATTGAAAGCTAAGCAGTGGTAATTAAGACCCCCGGGGGAAAATAGGGATGTCTCCTACGTTACCCATAATATGTGGAAGTATCGACGTAATTTCATAGAGTCATTCGATCTGAATGCTACATGAAGAACATAAGCCAGATGACGGAACGCAGAGACCTAGGATGTAGAAGATCATAACATGAGCGATTCGGCAGATTTGGATTCCTTTCCTATATATCCACTCATGTGGTACTTCATCATATGATTCATATAAGATCCATCTGTCTAGAGATCGTCATATACATCTAGAAAGCCGTATGCTTTGGAAGAAGCTTGTACAGTTTGGGAAGGGGTTTTTTGAGAGAAAAGAAGAATCTACTTCAACCGATATGCCCTTAGGCACGGCCATGCATAACATAGAAATCACACGTGGAAGGGGTGGGCAATTAGCTAGAGCAGCAGGTGCTGTAGCGAAACTCATTGCAAAAGAGGGTAAATCGGCCACTTTAAGATTACCATCTGGGGAGGTCCGTTTAGTATCCCAAAACTGCTTAGCAACAGTCGGACAAGTGGGTAATGTTGGGGTGAACCAAAAAAGTTTGGGTAGAGCCGGATCTAAGTGTTGGCTAGGTAAACGCCCCGTAGTAAGAGGGGTAGTTATGAACCCTGTGGACCACCCCCATGGGGGCGGTGAAGGGAAAGCTCCCATTGGTAGAAAAAAACCCACAACCCCTTGGGGTTATCCTGCGCTTGGAAGAAGAACTAGGAAAAGGAAAAAATATAGCGATAGTTTTATTCTTCGTCGCCGTAAGTAAATACGTAACTAGGAATATGGAAAATTGCATTTTTGGAATTTGCAATAATGCGATGGGCGAACGACGGGAATTGAACCCGCGCATGGTGGATTCACAATCCACTGCCTTGATCCACTTGGCTACATCCGCCCCTTATCCAGCTAAAGGATTTTTTTCTTTTTTCCATTGATCATTATTCTATTTATTCTGACCTCCGTACTTCGATCGAGATATTGGACATAGAATGCCACTCTTTAAAAAGGAAAAAAGGAGTAATCAGCTGTGACACGAAAAAAAACGAATCCTTTTGTAGCTCATCATTTATTGGCAAAGATAGAAAAGGTCAATATGAAGGAGGAGAAAGAAACAATAGTAACGTGGTCCCGGGCATCTAGCATTCTACCCACAATGGTTGGCCATACAATCGCGATTCATAATGGAAAGGAACATATACCTATTTACATAACAAATCCTATGGTAGGTCGCAAATTGGGGGAATTCGTGCCTACTCGGCATTTCACGAGTTATGAAAATGCAAGAAAGGATACTAAATCTCGTCGTTAACTGAATTCTGAATAGAAAGATTAAGAAGAAAAAAAGATTCAAAATAAAGTAAAGGTAGGCGGGGAATAACCTTATTTATGACAAGTTTCAAACTAGTAAAGTATATCCCTAGGATAAAGAAGAAGAAAAGTGGGCTAAGGAAACTCGCAAGGAAAGTTCCAACCGATCGTCTACTTAAGTTCGAGAGAGTTTTCAAAGCACAAAAACGTATCCCTATGTCTGTTTTCAAAGCACAAAGAGTTCTTGACGAGATTCGCTGGCGTTACTACGAGGAAACTGTTATGATACTGAACCTCATGCCCTATCGAGCATCTTATCCCATCTTAAAGTTGGTTTATTCGGCAGCCGCAAATGCTACTCATTATAGGGATTTCGACAAAGCGAATTTATTTATTACTAAAGCCGAAGTCAGTAGGAGTACTATTATGAAGAAATTCAGACCTCGAGCTCGAGGACGTAGTTTCCCCATAAAAAAAAGCATGTGTCATATAACAATTGTACTAAATATAGTAAAGAAATCTAAATAACCTTTAGATCCATCTAAGATTTCGATTCCCAGTAAAAAAAATATAGAATAGAAAAATATGGGACAAAAAATAAATCCACTCGGTTTCAGACTTGGTACAACCCAAAAACACCATTCCTTTTGGTTCGCACAACCAAAAAATTATTCTGAAGGTCTACAGGAAGATAAAAAAATAAGGGATTGTATCAAGAACTATATACAAAAGAATAGGAAAAAGGGCTCGAATAGAAAAATAGAATCAGACTCAAGTTCCGAAGTAATTACACATAATAGAAAAATGGACTCAGGTTCAAGTTCCGAAGTAATTACACATATAGAAATCCAAAAAGAAATCGATACGATCCACGTCATAATCCATATTGGATTCCCAAATTTATTAAAGAAAAAAGGAGCAATCGAAGAATTAGAGAAAGATCTACAAAAGGAAATTAACTCTGTAAACCAGAGATTTAATATTTCTATCGAAAAAGTTAAAGAACCTTATAGACAGCCTAACATTCTTGCAGAATATATAGCTTTCCAATTAAAAAATAGAGTTTCATTCCGAAAGGCAATGAAAAAAGCCATTGAATTAACTAAAAAAGCAGATATAAGGGGAGTAAAAGTAAAAATTGCGGGTCGTCTCGGAGGAAAAGAAATTGCACGCGCCGAATCTATTAAAAAGGGTAGACTTCCCCTCCAAACAATTCGCGCTAAAATTGATTATTGCTGCTATCCAATTCGGACTATCTATGGAGTATTAGGTGTAAAAATTTGGATATTCGTAGACGAAGAATAAGTAATCTTGTCTTCGGATTCTGTCCATTGATAGAATAAAAAATGACAAGAGACTTTTTTCCTGAAATCCCTGCAAAAGAAGAAATTATACCTCTTTCTATAAGATTTAATGAAAATTGATAAATCATTTAATATAATTGCTATGCTTAGTGTGTGACTCGTTATTTTTTTCTTTTTTTTAAGAAAAAAACTTAGTAATTATAGAAAATTAACTAATAACCAACCTATTGCTTCGTATTGTCGAGATCCTAACTAAGAAACAGTCACTATATGAATAAATACCTCTATCATAACATAAATGAGTAGATGTGTCATATAGTTGTAGCAACTGCAATTTTTTCTCTAAAAAAGAAAAGGGATTCTAGGTTGTGAAGCAAAACTAAAGGGATGTGGATAAAGGGAGGGATGATAGAAAGAAGGAAGAGGAAATAAATAAGATATAGGATTCCACTATGTATGGTCTATGAATTACATCATAAAAGGCAATGTGATAAAGCATCAATATAATAAAAATAATAGAGAATTAAAAATTGTAACTTGAAACAAGAACTACAAATTTAAAGCAATAATAAAGAGCCGCCCGGGTTAATAAAACTGAGAAAATTAACTCGGAAAGAAATTTTTTGGAAGCTCCGTTGCGGGATTCAGACCTAACCATTCAAGGAGAAGCAGTGGGAACGACAGAACCTATGATTCCATAGGATTTTATTGAAAAGAATCCTAACACTTCATTGGGTGGGATGGCGGAACAAACCAAAAAAATTGTCTTATTTGGTAAGTTTATAAATTAACAAATAAGACAGGAAAGAGTAAATATTCGCCCGCGAAATTCTTATTGAATTAGAATACTTTACCGCGATTCAATAAGAGTAAAAATAAGGATTTTTTTAAGAAGGATTACATTATCTATAAATATAGAATTTAGATAAATATACACACACATCTGGATATATTCTAGATCTTCTTTTTTGACTATATATTATATTTTTCTGTTTTAACAAATTCAATATAAAAAAAACCGAACTTTTTCTATTATCTATTAATGTGTATCTATCCGTACCGTAATATTTTGGAATATTATGAATTAGAGAAATTTACATGCTTTCTGATTCCATTCGCGAGGAGCTGGATGAGAAGAAACTCTCATGTCCAGTTTTGCAGTAGAGATGGAACTAAGAAAGAGAACCATCGACTATAACCCCAAAAGAACCAGATTTCGCAAACAACATAGAGGAAGAATGAAAGGAAAATCCTGCCGAGGCAATCGTATTTGTTTTGGTAGATATGCTCTTCAAGCACTTGAACCCGCTTGGATCACGGCGAGACAGATAGAAGCAGGACGAAGAGCAATAACACGATATGCACGTCGTGGTGGAAAAATATGGGTACGTATATTTCCCGACAAACCGGTTACACTAAGACCCACGGAAACACGTATGGGCTCGGGAAAGGGGTCCCCCGAATATTGGGTATCCGTTGTTAAACCTGGTCGTATACTTTATGAAATGGGGGGAGTATCTGAAACTGTAGCTAGAGCAGCTATCTCCATAGCTGCCAGTAAAATGCCCATACGAAGTCAATTTATTCGATTAGAGATATAGAACCCTAAAAGGGGTATGGAAGATAAAAAAAAATGCTCGGTTTTTCTTTCTGGAAAGACAATATTTCTTTCATCCTTTTGCATTGAAATAACAAATTGAAATCAAAATAATATGATTCAACCTCAGACCCTTTTAAATGTAGCAGATAATAGTGGAGCTCGAAAATTGATGTGTATTCGAGTCATAGGAGCTGCTGGTAATCAGCGATATGCTCGTATTGGTGATGTTATTGTTGCTGTAATCAAAGACGCATTGCCCCAAATGCCTCTAGAAAGATCCGAAGTAATTCGAGCTGTAATTGTACGTACATGTAAAGAGTTCAAATGCGAAGACGGTATAATAATCCGCTATGATGACAATGCTGCGGTTATAATTGATCAAAAAGGCAATCCAAAAGGAACTCGAGTTTTTGGCGCGATTGCCGAGGAATTGAGAGAATTGAATTTTACCAAAATAGTTTCATTAGCTCCTGAAGTATTATAAATACTAGTAGGCGAAATTGAGACCAAAGAATTAATTTAGTAGATTGTGTTTTACGTATATGTTTTAAAATCCAAAATGAAAAAAAAAAAAAGAAAACATGTTGATTATAGAAAAATTAGGAGGAACCTAGAATTAGAGTCTTATGGGCAAGGACACTATTGCTGATTTACTAACCTCTATAAGAAATGCGGACATGAATAAAAAAGGAACAGTTCGAGTAGTATCTACAAATATTACCGAAAACATTGTTAAAATACTTCTACGAGAGGGTTTTATTGAAAGTGTTCGGAAACATCAGGAACGTAACAGATATTTCTTGGTTTCAACTTTGCGACATCAAAAGAGAAAGACTATAAAAGGAATATATAGAACAAGAACCTTTTTAAAGCGTATCAGCCGACCCGGCTTACGAATTTATACCAACTATCAAGGAATTCCTAAAGTTTTGGGTGGAATGGGAATTGCTATTCTTTCTACTTCTCGAGGAATAATGACAGATCGAGAAGCTCGACTAAACAGAATTGGGGGAGAAGTCTTATGTTATATATGGTAATCGCCCCGCCTATAGTGCTCGAATTCTATCTCGCCCTTCCTATTTTTAAAATAAAAATAGAAAAATAGGAGAAAAAAAATATGACAGAAAAAAAAAATAGGAGAGAAAAAAAAAACCCGAGAGAAGCAAAAGTAACTTTCGAAGGTTTAGTTACGGAAGCCCTACCCAATGGAATGTTCCGCGTTCGGCTAGAGAATGACACCATCATCCTAGGCTATATTTCAGGAAAGATACGGTCTAGTTCTATACGAATACTGATGGGGGATAGGGTCAAAATTGAAGTAAGTCGTTATGATTCAAGCAAGGGACGTATAATTTATAGACTTCCCCATAAGGATTCGAAGCGTATCGAAGACTCGAAGGATAGCGAAGATTTGAAGGATAGCGAAGATTTGAAGGATACCAAAGATTCAAAGGATTAGGTTTTTCTTTTTTTTTCTAGGGTAATAAATTCTAAGTTCTAAAATTCAAGCGAAGAGACTTATTTTTTCCAAAAGATTAGATTCATAGTTTAAAAAAGGATACGGAAATATGAAAATAAGAGCTTCCGTTCGTAAAATTTGTACAAAATGTCGACTGATTCGTAGGCGTGGACGAATTAGAGTCATTTGCTCTAATCCGAAGCATAAACAAAGACAGGGGTAATCTTTCGAAAAAGAACTTTACTTTCTAAAAAGTAAAAAAAAGTACCCGCGGAAATGTTCCAATTCCAAATAAAATAATTTCATTTAAAATAATTAAAGTAAAGGGTTTATTTTACCCTGAAACGGATATCTTTGTATCTTTTTTTCTTTTTTTTATTTCTAACTCATATTTATGAGATAATAAAATATGGCAAAAGCTATACCAAAAATTGGTTCACGTAAGAAAGTGCGTATTGGTTTACGTAGGAATGCACGTTTTAGTTTACGGAAGAGTGCACGTAGAATAACAAAAGGGGTTATTCATGTTCAAGCTAGTTTCAACAATACCATTATAACTGTTACAGACCCACAAGGTCGGGTGGTTTTTTGGTCCTCGGCCGGTACTTGTGGATTCAAAAGCTCAAGAAAAGCATCACCCTATGCTGGTCAAAGAACAGCAGTAGATGCTATTCGTACAGTAGGTTTGCAACGAGCAGAAGTTATGGTAAAGGGCGCTGGTAGTGGAAGAGATGCCGCATTACGAGCCATTGCTAAAAGTGGTGTGCGATTAAGTTGTATACGCGATGTAACACCTATGCCGCATAATGGATGTCGACCGCCTAAAAAAAGACGTCTGTAAAAGAATTAACCCGCTTTCAACTTTCATTTCAAGAGAAATAAACGATTCAATGATAAAATAATAATACTAGTCTATTATGGTTCGAGAGGAGGTAGCAGGATCCACTCAAACACTACAGTGGAAGTGTGTTGAATCAAGAGTAGATAGTAAGCGCCTTTATTATGGTCGTTTCATTCTGTCCCCGCTTAGAAAAGGTCAAGCGGACACCGTCGGTATTGCCTTGCGAAGAGCTTTACTTGGAGAAATAGAAGGAACATGTATCACACGTGCAAAATTTGGGAGCGTGCCGCACGAGTATTCTACAATAGCAGGTATTGAAGAATCCGTACAAGAAATTTTACTAAATTTGAAAGAAATTGTATTGAGAAGTAATCTCTATGGAGTTAGAGACGCATCCATTTGCGTCAAAGGTCCTAGATACATAACTGCTCAAGATATCATCTTACCGCCTTCCGTAGAAATCGTTGATACGGCACAACCTATAGCTAACTTGACAGAGCCCATTGATTTCTGTATTGATTTACAGATCAAGAGAGATCGTGGATATCAGACAGAACTCAGAAAGAACTATCAAGATGGAAGTTATCCTATAGATGCTGTATCCATGCCTGTTCGAAATGTGAATTATAGTATTTTTTCTTGTGGGAATGGAAATGAAAAACACGAGATACTTTTTCTAGAAATATGGACTAATGGAAGTTTAACCCCTAAGGAAGCACTTTATGAGGCTTCTCGTAATTTGATTGATTTATTTCTTCCTTTTCTACACGCGGAGGAAGAGGGCGCTAGTTTCGAAGAAAATAAAAACAGGTTTACTCCACCCCTTTTTACTTTTCAAAAAAGATTAACTAATCTAAAGAAAAACAAAAAAGGAATTCCATTGAATTGTATTTTTATTGATCAATTAGAATTGACTTCTAGAACGTATAATTGTCTAAAAAGGGCCAATATACATACACTATTGGACCTTTTGAGTAAGACTGAAGAAGATCTTCTGAGAATTGACAGTTTTCGTATGGAAGATAGAAAACATATATGGGACACTCTAGAGAAGCATCTCCCAATTGATTTACTTAAGAATAAACTCTCGTTTTAAATCCATTGCAATTTTTTTTCTTCTTCTTTTTCGAGTTAGAATAAAAAGAAAACAATTTAGCATCTTTGGTACAATCTATATTTTCGCGAAATGGATCATAATAAAATGGATTTTAGGTATCTAGGGAAGATTCACTTGGAAGTAACTATTTCCTAGATACCTATGGTACTTCACGGTTGAATGAATCAAAAAATATCTAAAAAAGACCTAAAGTTAATGATTTATCAATGGGTAATGTTGCTCCAATACCTAACCAAAGAGCTACTACAGTACCGATTAAAAAAACGGTCGTAGCTACTGGGCGGCGAAATGGATTTTGGAATTTATTGACATTCTCTAGAAAAGGTACTGTCAATAAGCCTGTTGGCACAGAAACCATTAAAAGAACGCCCAATAACTTATTGGGTACCGTACGGAGTATTTGAAACACGGGAAAGAAGTACCACTCGGGTAATATTTCCAGAGGAGTTGCAAACGGATCTGCCGGTTCACCAATCATTGATGGCTCGAGAACCGCTAAACCTACATTACATGCAATAGTACCTAGAATTACTACTGGAAAAATATATAAAAGATCGTTGGGCCATGCGGGTTCCCCGTAATAATTATGTCCCATCCCTTTAGCTAATTTAGCTCTTAATACAGGATCATTTAAGTCTGGTTTCTTTGTTATTGGGATAGGTGAACTCTTTAGGATCCATCCCCCAAAGGAACCGGACATGAGAATTTATCATCATCCGGCTCGAGCAAGAGTGAAAGAAATAAGACCGCGGAAGATCCTTAATAGAATTAAGGTTTATAATGACTCAATGACTCTAGGCAAGAAAAGCTTTATCAGATTCTCTTTTCCGAAGTTGCACCTACAACTACTCATTGAAAATAATCCTATTCTTATGGGTAAATGCTCAATATCCAAGTGGGCTTACAAATTTGATCATGATCAATTGCTTTGTGGATTGTCTCATGTCTCTTGATTAGTTGGTATTTATCCCCTCAATATCGCAAGTTTCTTACCTCCAAACAAAATATTTACTTGTTACTAATAAAAAATCAAAAAGTTTAGCCTACATTCTTCCTTAGATCCCTTCTTTTACTCCGATAGTATTGCGGATCACAATCGATGCAAAGAAAATGAATGCATTTCCATACTATAATAAAAAGGTAAGTGTAATAAATAGAGAACTGGATCATGTCACATGACTTATTCCATTTCTACTCTATGGGATCTTACGGAGCCTGTTCATGGATGACATGGTTGCGGTATGATCATAGAAGATATTCTCCTCAAGTGAACCAGCCTATCCTTCCTAGGTAGGGGACTTACATGTTGATTGGATGCGGAGACACCTTTGGTTGTGAATTCTAATGTGGCAGATCCAATTCTTTATCTGCATGGCCAAATCAATAATTCAAGTCACACACTCCCATAATCCGCCTTTTTTCTTTCGTAAAATTAACTTCAACTATTTGTATTGTATAAAAATACTTTGGAGTTGAAGAGAAGTATCCAAATGACATGTGTTATTTTACAATAACCCATGCTTGTAGCAATGAAATACCAAAACCTACCCGATATGATATATGATAATTATAATTCTCTATGATATGCCTTCCCTATAAAGGACCCGAAATACCTTGCTTACGTATCATTGGAAAGTGCATTAACATAAATACGGCAGTAAGCAGAGGCAGTACAAAGGTATGTAAACTATAAAAACGAGTCAAAGTGGATTGGCCCACACTAGCACTTCCGCGTAATAACTCCACTAAAGGCGATCCTATTACCGGAATGGCGTCAGGTACACCTGTCACAATTTTGACTGCCCAATAGCCAATTTGATCCCAAGGCAAAGAATAACCAGTTACACCAAATGATGCAGTCAAAACAGCCAAAACCACACCTGTGACCCAAGTTAATTCGCGGGGTTTTTTAAATCCCCCTGTGAGATACACACGAAATACATGCAGGATCATCATTAAAACCATCATACTTGCTGACCATCGATGAACTGATCGGATTAACCAACCAAAGTTGGCCTCGGTCATTATGTATTGAACCGAGGAAAAAGCCTCTGTAACGGTTGGTCGGTAGTAAAAAGTCATAGCAAAACCGGTAGCGACTTGTACTAGAAAACAAGTAAGTGTAATTCCCCCTAAACAATAAAATATGTTGACATGGGGAGGAACATATTTACTAGTTATATCATCTGCAATTGCCTGAATCTCAAGACGTTCCTCAAACCAATCATATACTTTATTGAGATAGGTAACTAACCCGAGTCCCCCTCTAAGAGCCGTATATGAAAATTTCATCTCGTACGGCTCAAGCAGAAACACAAAAATTTTCAACGAATATTAGAAAAAAGGTTCAAAACTTCATCAGCCACTGAATTGGGTCGATTTGCCTTGAAGATATCAAATAAGAAAAATCCGGAATATCTTCTTTGTGATGATAATGCCAAAAAATCTCAAGTTGGCGCGTCTTTCTTTCTTCCTTTCCCTTATGTTGGTCATTAGAGGCTTCTTGACTTTTCTCTTCCCTATAAAGGATTTGTTTTTTTATGCGTAATATAGAAATTATCTTGTTGAGATCCTATGAATCAGTTCAATTAAAACCTTAGATTCATACTAGAGCCACGATGATTTAGTCTCAAGCTAAACAAAAGGCAAGGGTTCTTCGAATAAGAACCGCTTGATAATCATTTATTGAATCAGTGTAATGACTCGACAAAATCGAGAGAAAAAAAGTTGTCTTTTGGGCAAACAAAATTGGAAGGAAGAAAATTTCTTTTTTATTTTTATTTAAGAACTACTTGAATTTTTCAGTCTGGTTGCGAGGTCTTAATAGTGAGTATGAATCATAGTTCCATTTTTTTTTGATCCACTCTATCTATTTCGTGTTCCAGATACTAGAATAAATAATATCTGACGAATTAGAATCATCTTGATAGAGATAACAGGCCCTTTCTATGTATTATCAATAGGATCAATTCTAACAAGTCACACACTCATATTCCAGAGATACCGAAACAAAAAAATTCCGCGGTCGAACTACCATAATATCTAGAAATGTAGATCTTAAACTAGAAAGGCTTTTTTTTGGATGGAAAAACTCTGACTTCCTAGTTTTAGTTAGTAGAAACCTAATTGGTTAAAATTCCGTCCAGTAAAACGGAAGAATTATAAATTTCTAAAATGATAGATAGGAATATAGCGAATAAAGCCATTGCGATCCCCATAAAAGGAGTAGTCCCCCAACCCGGGGCGACTTTCCATATTCCGAATTCAAGGGTTCAGTAAACTACCTGCACCAGTTCGTTTTGGCCTAGGTTTAGAACTATCTCAACGGTTTGTGTAGCCCATAAATTCTATTTAATCATTGGTGTTGACTTTGTATACTATTCCGTTGTAGTTGTAAATACACGATCTTTCGTAGATCCATTGTAATCTTGAAATTCTATAAAAATGGAAACAGCAACTTTAGTCGCCATCTCCATATCTGGTTTACTTGTAAGCTTTACTGGGTATGCCTTATATACCGCGTTTGGGCAACCCTCTCAACAATTAAGAGATCCATTCGAAGAACACGGAGACTAATTTAAGTAAGAAGTCTCCCAGATAGGGGGACTTCATACTTAAATGAAATTATTTTATTCTTTTAGTTGGAGTTGGTGGAACCTTAGGTGGTTCTCGGAAGAAGATAGCGAAAAAAATTATCCCTAAAGTCGAAACTAAAAGGAACGTATAAACCAATGCTTCCATAGATTCGATCTTACAATTATAACTTCCACACCTATTCATTTGTCATTTGGGATAATTTCCCATATAAAGAAAGAAAAAGAGTCAAAGAAAGGATGGGAGATGTTTCCCATGTCAAATCAAAAAAGAGAGGTGAAAGATACTATAACAATGTGTATCAAACTGCCTGTTTCCTTGTAGTTGGATCTCCCACTTTTTGGAATGTTCCAAATTCCACTTGAGCATCCAAATCTGGATCAATACCAGCAAAAACATCTCGGAACAATGTTCTAGCGCCATGCCAAATGTGTCCGAAAAAGAAGAGCAAAGCAAAGGTAGCATGACCAAAAGTGAACCAACCCCTTGGACTGCTGCGAAAAACACCATCAGATTTCAAAGTAGCCCGGTCTAATTCAAAAATTTCCCCTAATTGAGAACGCCTCGCATATTTTTTTACAGTAGCAGGATCAGAATAACTTACTCCATTAAGTTCGCCACCATAGAACTCCACCGTTACACCTACTTGTTCAACACTATATTTGGATTCTGCTCTTCTAAAAGGAACGTCTGCTCTAACAATTCCCTCCTCATCTACCAAAACAACCGGAAATGTTTCAAAAAAAGTAGGCATACGGCGTACAAAAAGCTCACGTCCTTCTTTATCTCTAAAGACGGGATGTCCTAACCATCCAACAGCTATTCCATCCCCATTGTCCATTGAGCCTGCTCTGAATAATCCCCCTTTTGCCGGATTATTACCAATATAATCATAAAAGGCTAATTTTTCGGGAATTTTAGACCAAGCTTCTGATAAACTAAGATTTTCGGCTAAACCATTGCTAACTCTTCGATATATTTCTTGCTGAAAGTATCCCTGATCCCACTGATAACGAGTAGGCCCAAATAATTCGATTGGGGTCGTTGCTGACCCATACCACATAGTTCCAGCAACTACGAAAGCTGCAAAAAAAACAGCAGCGATACTACTGGAAAGTACAGTTTCAATATTGCCCATACGTAATCCTTTATATAGACGTTGAGGCGGACGGACACTAAGATGGAATAAGCCCGCTAATATACCCAATGTACCCGCAGCAATATGATGAGAAGCTATTCCCCCCGGAACAAAAGGATCAAAACCTTCTGCACCCCACGCTGGATTTACAGCTTGTACTTTTCCAGTTAGTCCATAAGGATCGGATACCCATATCCCAGGACCATACAAACCCGTTACATGAAATGCCCCAAAGCCAAAGCAAGCCACCCCTGCAAGAAATAAATGAATTCCAAAGATCTTGGGCAAATCCAAAGAGGGTTTTCCCGTCCGCTCATCAGAGAATATTTCTAGGTCCCAATATACCCAATGCCAGATCGCTGCCAAGAAACACAAGCCAGAAAACACAATATGCGTACCTGCCACACCTTCATAACTCCAAATACCCGGATTTGTTACAGTTCCTCCTGAAATACTCCAACCACCCCACGAATCCGTTATTCCTAAACGAGTCATGAAGGGAATTACGAACATACCTTGTCTCCACATTGGATCCAGAACAGGATCAGAGGGATCAAAAACTGCTAATTCGTATAAAGCCATTGAGCCAGCCCAACCAGAAACTAGAGCTGTGTGCATTATATGCACCGCAAGCAATCGACCCGGATCATTCAATACGACAGTATGAACACGATACCAAGGCAAACCCATGGAAATACCCCTTTAGCAAAGAAAAATAGACACGATGTCGCTTTATTTTATCGCATTGAAAAAGACTATCCATATCCTATGTACCTAACCCTTCTAGGGGATTCTGTGTCAGAAAGCGCGAATATTTATTTCATTCCATTAAAAATAAGAAGCCAATTCTGTTCATAAGAAGAAAGAGAAGCAGATCTATTCTATACTCGATAAGTGCCAATATGCAATGGGTAACTTGGCCAATTTGGAAAAAACGAAGAATAGATCGCTACCCCTCTTTGTTTAGCATTCAAATCACCCATTCCCTTTTCTTTATTCAATCTGTCTTACATTCCTTATATGTATAACCTTTCAATCTACGTATTAATAGAATCTATAATATTCATATAGAATAAGAATAAAAATTAAGACAATAAACTGCGGATTCTTTCTTTCTGTTCCATTCTTACGTTTCCATATTAAAGTGTGGTTTTCTTACTTAAATTTAATAATATTAATCTAATATGCCCATTGGTGTTCCAAAAGTACCTTACCGGATTCCTGGAGATGAAGAAGCGACTTGGGTTGACTTATACAATGTTATGTATCGAGAAAGGACACTTTTTTTAGGTCAAGAGATTCGTTGCGAGATCACGAATCATATTACAGGTCTCATGGTATATCTGAGTATAGAAGATGGAATTAGTGATATTTTTTTGTTTATAAACTCCCCAGGCGGGTGGCTAATCTCAGGAATGGCTATTTTTGATACGATGCAAACGGTGACACCAGATATATATACAATATGCCTCGGAATAGCCGCCTCCATGGCGTCCTTCATTCTGCTTGGAGGAGAACCCACCAAGCGTATAGCATTCCCTCACGCGAGGATTATGCTTCACCAACCTGCTAGTGCTTATTATCGGGCAAGGACACCAGAATTTTTACTAGAAGTAGAAGAGTTACACAAAGTTCGCGAAATGATCACAAGGGTTTATGCAGTAAGAACAGGCAAGCCTTTTTGGGTTGTATCCGAAGACATGGAAAGGGATGTTTTTATGTCAGCAGACGAAGCCAAAGCTTATGGACTTGTCGATATTGTAGGGGATGAAATGATTGACAAGCACTGCGATACTGATCCAGTGTGGTTTCCAGAAATGTTTAAGGATTGGTAGTGTCCGGATTTCTTGTAAAGTTATTTCACAGCTAAATTCGTGTTTTCCTCGATTTAATAGAAAATAGAAAGACTTCATGATGAGCAATCATCAGGTTAAGATGGATCTAAACCAATCCATTTTTTTCTATATACATACAACATGCCGACGGTTAAACAACTTATTAGAAACGCAAGACAGCCAATACGAAATGCTCGAAAAACGGCCGCGCTTAAAGGATGCCCTCAGCGTCGAGGAACATGTGCTAGGGTGTATGTGCGACTCGTTCAGATCATGACTTCAAACAAATATAAAAAAAATTGAAGTATCCATGATTAGTACCAATGAATAGGATATAGCTTCTCTATCCTAGATTTCTATGGTATATGGAATTTATGGTTTCCTTTGGTGCAAATCCAATTATCTAAATTGGAAATAAGAAGCAATTCTCCCATTGGTAGCAAATGGTTATCCATTAAGCGGAGGAAATAGTAATAAAAAGAAAAAGGCTTATGCTCCTTTATCTTAAAAGAACGGACTAACAGGGTCAGCTACTTAGCCAACTTTCATAATTAAATACCGTCACTGTATGGATAACTCTTATTGTGAAAAGAGCTATTTACTCTATAATGGATAGGTAGAGCCAAAGAATGTGGACTATACAAGTTCGCAATACCTTTTGATGAAAGAAAGGGCTCCGGTGTATAGAGAGGGCCTCACCGTTTAAAAGGGAACCATAGAAACGATGGAACCCACTATTTTTTTTAGTATTATTAGAATGAATTTGTTATTTCGTATAGAAATAACTGAACGGAGTGGAATAAAAAATCGTGGTTGGGAAGGTTACTATAGCAAAAGCCATTGGAATTAATATTTTATATATCGGAATAATTAGTTTTGTTATTAATGAGAAAAAGGGTGGCTAAAAGAAGAGAAATCATTAGTTATTCATTAAGGTTAATTTGATTCAATGACCAGAGTTCCGCGAGGATATATAGCCCGGAGACGACGAACAAAAATGCGTTCATTTGCCTCAAACTTTAGAGGGGCTCATTTAAGACTTAATCGAATGATTACCCAACAGGTAAAAAGAGCTTTTGTTTCCTCTCATCGAGATAGAGGTAGGCAAAAGAGGGATTTTCGTCGTTTGTGGATCACTCGGATAAACGCAGCAACGCGGGTATATAAAGTATTCGATAGTTATAGTAAATTAATACACAACCTGTACAAGAAGAAATTGATTCTTAATCGTAAAATGCTTGCACAAGTAGCTGTATCAAATCCAAATAATCTTTACACGATTTCCAATAAAATAAAGATCATCAATTAAAGGTATAAATAAAGTAATATACTGGAATAATAAAAGATGAATTCCCGGAGAGGGAACTCCGGGAAGATACAATAAATTAAGATTAAGTGGTAGGAATCAACGAGCTGGATTACTTTCTTTATAATATATATAGGTCTGGCCCTTTCGAATTCGAATAAAACATCAACAATCGGAACTTAAGTTCCGGTTGTTGTTTCTTAAATTTTGGTTGTTGTTTCTTAAGTTTCGATTGGAATTGTACTTTTGCGTTAATTGAGGAATATGTCTATTTTTTCTGGGTCTAGAACCTGTAATTATTGAAATTGACTGGGCTTGAAATTGCTTTTCGTTCTCATAGTTACGAAACGGTAAGAAAGATAAAATACGAGCCTGTTTTATAGCAAGAGTAATTAATCGTTGTTGTTTCAAGGTTAATCTATTTATTCGTCTCGATAATATTTTTCCTTGTTCACTAATAAATCTATTAATTAAACTCATGTTTCTATAATCAATTCGATCTCCCGGGCCAATCCGGGGACGCCTACGAAAAGGTTGTTTAGATTTACGAAAAGGTTGCTTGAATTTACGAAAAGTTTGCTTGGATTTACGAAAGGGTTGCTTGGATTTATTAAAAGTTTGCTTGGATTTACTAAAGGGTTGCTTAGATTTAAGAAAAGGTTGTTTAGATGTATACATGATTTATTCCTTATTTAAAATTTGAAAATTTGAAAATTCACTTCTTTATTTTATTAATTTAGGATCCAGAAGAAGTAGTTTTTCTTTGATCCATATCTTATTTGATTCATATTATAGTATATGAATACCCTCTATACATATGAAATAATATCTACCGGAAATCAGATGAGTTGATTTGTATTTTGTATTCTATACTATGTTTTCTTTATATATTAAATATGAAGTTCTTACTCTTTCTGTTGTTTGGAAAGATCAAACACACGATGTTCCTATTTCTTTATTTCGTGATGAGTCGTATGCTTGCGACAATAACGACAAAATTTTTTGAATTCTAATTGTCCGGGTGTATTGTGGCGATTCTTTTGAGTACTATATCTAGAAATCCCCGTCGATTCCTCATTGGCACCTTTTCGAACACAACTGATGCATTCCAAAATAACTCTGATTCTAACATCTTTTCCCTTGGCCATGAACCTCCTTTTCTTTTTGGATTGACTTAACTTAATTCTTCTACTTATTCTTTTATTCTTCTATTTTGAATCCGAAGAAGAAGAATAAAATTCATTAGAATAATTTTTTTTTATTCTTTAATTAAGTAATAAAAAATAGAGAAATAATTAAAGAATACAATCCTTGTCGAATTAGCAAAGATTTTGGTTCGAAATCCTTTCATTTAATTAGCCAGCCCCGCCTTTTCTATGCTCTGATTTCTGAGGCCTTATTTAGCTTGGGTACCCCTTTAAATTGAATTTCTATTTTCAAAAATGGGGTTTACCAAATTTTTAATGACTCTGAGGTTCAACCCAATCCATCTTTTCTTTCTTTTTCCTTCCGATACTAAAAAAAGATTGAAAAGGATCAAATTTTGTCATATCACGAAGAAATCTATCCCTCCCATAGCAATAACTAGAATTAAAAAAAAGGGAATGACAAAGCATCTGGGAATAAACGATTAATTTCTATCAATAAACCTGCTAAAGCACCAAACCATAGAGTACTTAGCACGGGTGCTACAGAGAGATATGTTTTTATATCCCGCATTGAAAATCCTCCTTCCTTGTTGGAATACATATATGATCATAAACTCTTGCCCAAGATTGTTATGCTATATATAAAATGAACCATATCGACGAAATTTTCCTATCCCTAAAAAAGAAAAAGATGACCCCTTCTTCCTATATATTACCAAGGAAAAGTAATCCTTCTTTTATAGGCGAAATTATATTGGATTTTATATGTATATAATTCCTTAATTATATGAGACCAAAAAGAAGAAATGACACGAGGGTTCTATATATAGATAGAGAAAGAAAGAAGAAGAAAATTATGATGTGGAAAAGAAGACAGGAATTGTGTACAATGGCATTGTACAACAATTTAATTTGGAAAAGGGATGTAGCGCAGCTTGGTAGCGCGTTTGTTTTGGGTACAAAATGTCACAGGTTCAAATCCTGTCATCCCTACCTATTACTTCTTTCTTCTTTATAGGCAGTAGCGACGAGATCAATTAAAGTAAAGTGGGTATAACTTGAATTTGTGGAGACTATACGTACGTGAGATACATTAGGAATAGAAAAAGATTTTCTTTTTGAATGAATGAAAGCGCTCTTAGTTCAGTTCGGTAGAACGCGGGTCTCCAAAACCCGATGTCGTAGGTTCAAATCCTACAGAGCGTGATTCCATCTATTTTATGTCGAAGCAGAGTAAAATAACTTAACAAAATTGAATTGTAACTCCAATTTCAATTTGACCTCCTCTCTGGTCTGGAGGAGGTCAATCAAAAAAAAAAAATGACTCAATCAAAGATCCAACTGATCCCCACGCCTGTATTGCAAATACGCAGTCACGAATAATCCCGCTAAAGTAATAGGAATTAGGCCTAAGACGATTCCAAATAGAAAAACTTCAATCATTTCGATTTGTTCGAGGGGATAAAAAAAGAGGTACGATCTATCCCTAAATAGTACTCTAAATTATCCACGAATCTCAATGACCAAGAAAAGAATTCCTAATTAGTCTGGAAAAGAGTCGTAGAATGCCAGGAATCCCAAAGAAAGATTTTTCTTTTCTGAATTATAATTATTCAGTCAATTCAAATAAGGCGTATCTTGTTCAAGCCAATAAATAGAGCTGGGGTTATAGTTAAAGCAGCCAGTAGAAAACCAAAATAACTAGTTAAAGTAAGCATGAAAGAGTTAAATTCCATTTATTTTTTTTTACTACACTACATATGTTGGTAAAGCATTTACCTAAGTTATGGAAAATTCATAATTCATCAGTTATTTTAGATAATACTAAAAAACAAGATAGAGTAAGATACAGAAGTGTAAAAGAAAGTGGATTCATCAGATGATACATGAGTCCCTAATTCCGAATCAAGAGATTTGTTGTGGAATTTGTCAATTGAGTAAAGTAATAATATTAAGAACTAGATCATCTAACCCCATTGAATGAAAAAAAGAAATTCAATTTTCAGGGAAATTTTTGAATAAGAGATAAATAAACAATTGAATTTGAAAAAAAAAACTTCTTTCTATTTTGGATAATTTCTTTTTCAATAGGACCCTCTTTTTGGAGTGAACGATCGAATATTCCCCTATTCCTTCTTATTTTAACTGATTGTATTCCATATGGAATAAGAGGAGAACAAAAGCATTCCACGACCTGCCAAGGGGCTGTTAAAAAAAAAAAAAAAAGAAAGCTCTTCCTTGAATTTACTTTATTTTTATTCCTTTTTCGAACTCCAACCAAAGTAGATTCGAAGACGAGTCACTTCAATTATCCTTTTAAGTTCTATTCTATCTTCTGTCTTTCCCTATTTCATCTCGTAAAGTTCCGCGCTCGCAGTTTGGTCAAGAAAGTTAGACCTAATCCAACAAACAATACAAGGATGAATTACGAATTATGAAAGGATAGATTTCACATATACTTGTCCTTGTATTGTGTCAGTATGAGAATATCCTTCCTAAATTATTTATCCAAACCTATTGATCATTAACTTAGATTTTCCCAAGATTTTGGCTGCTATTCCGAATTACTCTATTATTCCGAAGCCAATGAAAAGTAAGTAGAACCTACAAAAATGGGGTTTTCTATTGATGCCTTGAATAACATATAGCTTACCTATAGACAAAAAAAAAATAAAAAAGTAATTATGTTTCGGAACCAGGCAAAACCAGATTGCTGTGCCATAGGAAGGATAGCTATACTAATTCGGTATACTCAAAATACACCTTTGGTACAAAATTGACAATCTCACAAGGATGAAATATCAGTAATTTTCTATTTACTGGTCGATCCCATCTTTTACGGAATCAATTCCTTTTTTGAATGTACAAAAATTTTGGGAGTTCAGCATGTCTGGAAGCACGGGAGAACGTTCTTTTGCTGATATTATTACCAGTATTCGATACTGGGTTATTCATAGCATTACTATACCTTCCCTATTCATTGCGGGTTGGTTATTTGTCAGTACGGGTTTAGCTTATGACGTGTTTGGAAGTCCTAGGCCAAACGAGTATTTCACGGAAAGCCGACAAGGAATTCCGTTAATAACCGACCGTTTTGATTCTTTAGAACAACTCGATGAATTTAGTAGATCCTTTTAGGAGGCCCTCAATGACCATAGATCGAACCTATCCTATTTTTACAGTGCGATGGCTGGCTATTCACGGACTAGCTGTACCTACTGTTTTTTTCTTGGGATCAATATCAGCAATGCAGTTCATCCAACGATAAAACAAATTCCAACTATAGAACTATGACACAATCAAACCCGAATGAACAAAATGTTGAATTGAATCGTACCAGTCTATACTGGGGTTTATTACTCATTTTTGTACTTGCTGTTTTATTTTCCAATTACTTCTTCAATTGAGAGAAAGAAAGAGACTAATAAGAATTCTCTTATCCCATTTGGAAGGATACCATCCTTATAACTACCCATGACTGTTTTTGTCTCTAGCATGACCAATTGATAAAATGTGGAGGAAAGTAGGGGAAATGGCCGATACTACTGGAAGAATTCCTCTTTGGCTGATAGGTACTGTAGCTGGTATTGCTGTGATTGGTTTAGTAGGTGTTTTCTTTTATGGTTCATATTCTGGATTGGGTTCATCTCTATAGTAATCGGAGGGACCAGATTGTAAACATGAAAAAGTAGGAGCTTAGCGGGTCCTTACCCCCCTTTATCTGATTAGAGCGGAAAGGACCCGCGGAATTTTTATTTTACTCTTATAACGCGAATTGAATCTATTCGATTCACTCTTATGAAGCAACAAGAAAAAGAGATCACTCGAGGATCCAATATCTTATTCCACGAAGGAAGTATCCTGAAAATCCTTGATTTAGTTTCGAGTAATAAACTAATAAAACCTTAATCAAAACTATTCAACTAGCCTAAAAATAAAAAAACCTTCAATGGAAGAGTTTACTTTTTTTTTGCAAAATTTCTGTAAATTTGAAGTTGAACTTAATTAAACAAGCCAAGCAATTTGCTCACAATCACAAGAAATTTTTCCCCCGCCATATTTTCTTCCCCTCTGTTTGTCCACTACCTCGGCTAAACCTAAGCAAAAGAAAAAGAGGTCCAAGAGACAGACCCGAATAAAGAAGAAATAGTAATCTTTGACGAATTAGGAAGAAAAAGGATTCTTATTTTGATACAAGAAGAATCGGCACAAGAAAAAGGCTTTTTCTTGTGCCGAATAGACGATTAAGAAGACCTGCAATCCCTCCGAAAAAGAAGAAATTTTAATTTGATTGTTCTCGCCTTTGCCTTGGATTCTCTTCTTTTGCATGGGATATAAATAAGGAATTCCAGACATCTCATAAACAAAAAGCAGTCTAAACAAAAAAAGGATTTCCAAAATAGATCATAGATAATTCTAGCAATTGCCAATAAATCGAGGCTTTTTACCAACTTGATGGTAAGAAATCCCGGGACCTAGAAATTCATTTCGTACAATTGAACCTTTTCAAACTGTTTCTTTTTGAGAACCAAAAAAACTTGTGCCAAAATAACGGATGCGAAGAAGAACAAAAGGCCTTGGACACGTAATGGATCCTGAAGCACGATTTCTGCGTCCCCCTGACCAAAACCTCCCACATTAGGATTGCTTGTTAATGGTTGATCAAGCTTGATGGATTCCCCCTCTGAAACAAGAAGTTCTGGTCCGGGAGGTATAATATCAATCACTTGGCGTCCATCTGATGCATCAACTATGGATATTTCATACCCCCCCTTTTCTTTACGTAGTATTTTTCTTACTATACCTGTTGACGTAGCATTATAGACTGTATTGTTACTCTTGCTACCATCAGGATAGATCTGTCCTCTTCCTCGGTTTCCCCCTACATATATGGGATATTTTAAGAAATGAGCATCTTTCTTCGTAGCAGGATCAGGGGAAAGAATGGGAAAGACAATTTCACTATATTTCTTACCGGGAACAGGGCCTATCACAAGAATGTTTTTTTTATCGGGACGATAACTCTGAAAAGCAAGATTTCCTATCTTTTCTTTTAACTCAGGGGAAATACGATCGGGCGGCGCTAATTCGAATCCCTCGGGCAAAATAAGAACAGCACCTACATTCAACCCTCCCTTTTTTCCATTAGCAAGAACTTGTTTCAATTGCATATCATAAGGAATTCGAAGAACTGCTTCAAATACAGTATCGGGAAGCACAGCTTGGGGAACTTCAATATCGACGGGCTTGCTAGCTAAATGGCAATTGGCACATACAATTCGTCCAGTTGCTTCTCGTGGGTTTTCATAACCCTGCTGCGCAAAAATGGGATATGCATTTGAAATAGATGTCCGAGTTATTACGTATATCATGATCGATACAGAAATCGATCGAGTTATCTGTTCCTTTACCCAAGAAAAAGTATTTCTATTTTCCATGTCCAATCGCAGATCCCAGAATTTCTACAATAAATTAGATAGGTAGCTAAGCTAATCTAGTTCCCTATACACGAATCTGTTGTCATTCTACTGCAACAGTTGTACTGCAATGATGAATACCTTAAAGTAGGTATAAATAGAAAGAATTTTGCTAAAATGGAAAAGGGCTTTCTTTCTAAAAAAAGATGCTTGCTAATTTGATTAATATTAATATCGGGAGATCAAATGAATTTATGCTTCACTAATTGAATGATAAATGACTACAAGCGAAGGAGATAGACGATTTAAACAAAAAAAGACCCAAAATTTCAAACATGTATCTAGAATTACTGGAAAACTACAAACAAAAATAGTGAAAATAAGCTCGTTAGGAGCCCATCCAAAATCGTTGTAGACCCAACGAATTACTAGTTCCCAACCACGGGTGGAGTGAAATCCAACAAAAAAATCAGTAACTAAAAGAATAAAAAAAGCTTTTATTGAGTCATTTAAATTATAGAAGAATTCCTGAACCCAAGAATTCAAAATGACAAGTTCCTCTTTACCCAGAAAAAAAGAACCACTTAGAATAGCCAAACAGATTATATTTGTCGAGAAATGCAAAATGGTATGGAGATGATCCTCATTATTTATTTTGACCCATTGTATTATTTCCTTGTGTATTCCTGTAGGAGGTTTTTGTACATGTGTCTTTAGTTTCCCTTTTATCATCTCGTCCAAGAGAGAAAGTTCTTCTAATTCTATGAATCTTTCTAGAATCCTTTTCTCTTGAATATCAGTTAAGAGAGTTTCGGATTGCCTGGTATTCCACCAATTCTTAATCCAAAGTTCCAGACATTTGTTAAATGAGGAAGAGACCCCCCAAGGCAAAAGTACGATAAATACAAGATATAGTAAAGAAGGCAATGCTTTCTTTTTTTTCATTTTTGATCTGTAAATGGAGTTGTTAATGAATATGCTTCATTCGCTGACTCTATTCCATTCCCTGACTCTATATGATGATATTTCTATTTCATGATATTTCTATTTCTTTGAAGCAAAAACTCTATAGGTTTGATACCCTGTATCTATTCTTCTTTTTTGTATATTAGTTATTAGTGGAATTTCAGTGCATTGGGTTCTTTCTTAGATCTAGATGGAATGAAATAGTGAAATAGAATAAAAAAAAAGCCCTTTCGGATGAAAAAGGAAGAATAGTATGCGATATATCTAACTTGGATAAAAAAAAATTAAAAGCAAATTTCTCTTATCCTCGTTTGTTCCTTCCTTTAGATAAATACTTAAAAATCCCCTTACAATAACAAATCCAATTTAGAAGGGACTTCCTCCCTGTGTTGAGAAAACTTTTCTTCTTCCAATTCTTCTTTTCTTCATTCAACTCAGTTCAAAAAAGATACCTCAAAATACTTCAATTGGTACGCGCAAGAAATAGGCCAATTCGGCAGCTTTTTGTTCAATTTCTCGTGGAGTAAAAAATTTATCATCAGTACGAGTCAAGGGAATGATCCCCTGGCCCCGGATTTCCATATAAAGAATACGACGAGGATAAAGACCCTCTTTAACCTGAATTCTAATTGATTGGATATCCCGCATAAGGAATCGAAGGAAGACGCGACGTTTTATTCCAGGGAATCCCCAACGAAAAATGCACACTATTCCCTCTTTTCTATCGAATCGGTCATAACCACTACCTACATTCCACAAAATAGTACACCACAAGTAGGAGCTAATGAATAGGCCTGCGATTCCGTAGAAAGACATCACGACCCCCTGCGGAAAAAAAAGAATTTCTTGAGATGGAAGTATAGATATAATATTCTTACCAAGATAACTGGAAATCCCAACCGATAAGAATCCTAGTGAACCTAGAAAAAGAATACAGGCCCAGAAAAAATTACCCCTTTTTCGAGAACCTTTTAGAAGTTCTACCCATATGTGTTCTGATCGCCAATTCATATTAGATATACTAAATCCAGCAGCGGTCGATTGAAATTGAGAGAATAAGCTAAATAATTTTGACTTTACTTTTTTTGATTCTGAAATCGCCTTCAGCAACTAGTACTCCTGTGAAATAATAGGTTAGATACATTGACTTTCTATTCAAAAAATATTCGTTGATTCAATTAAAATAAATAAAATAAAACTCGCTATACCTGGCTCTGCATATTCATGCATTTATGCTCGTAGCCTATATCCGCATCCATAACCGTTTTTCATTTGTGTGTAGAAAGTGTGTGTAGAAAAAGCCACATACCCTACCATATTATATTACTTACACTAAAAAATACTAGACAATCTTATTTTTTTGCACATAAAGAAATAAAGAAGTCATTGCAATTGCCGGAAATACTAAGCCTACTAAAGGCACGAAAATAGAAGGTAAGTTTAAATCCGTCATGGAATAGGTGTCTCAATTCAAATTTACTATTTCTATCTAGTCGAAAAATATCTTAAGATTCTTATGATATAATTAAGTATATCTATTATAAGGAATATTGACTATTGTATTGTATTTTTTATTTTTAGTTTGAAAAATATTCTGTAAAAAAAATGAAAGGATAATAAGAAAATTCCAAAAAAGGAGAACTAATTAAAAAGATTTTATTTTGATTTTCCCATCCTCATGGCCTTTCTATCTTTCTAATCTAATTTGAAATTGGATTCAAAAGAAAGCGGTTAGAATTTACTTCCTGCATACATACTTCTCTAGAAGCGCATACAATAATGCGTGGTAAAGGCGGAAAAATAGTATATTCAATCAAAATCAAAGGGCAAATTATCTTACCTACTATAGATCCCCTACTACCCTCTTAGACTTTAAAAGGCGATATACCACCCAAAGAAAGGGTATGAAAATGCCGGGTGGAGTTAGCTTTTCGACGAAGACCTGTCCCGTGCAGCGAAGCCCTGTTAGTAAGACCCCCCGCAATAATGGATTATAGAAGAATATTATTCCAAATACTCCTCTGGACGCATATAGTATCATTGCGATTCCGAATCTTTTTTATTTATGAATATGAACAGAAAAAATTCATTGTATCGTTGGGTCGGAGCGGAGGTTTGGTCCAGAAAAATTAGAAACAAAACGTCTACTCTACCGCATTGAAGTCTATAGCGCTGTATTTCCACGAAAGTATAATTCTTACCATCAGGATACGATCCTTTCTTTTGAACTAAACGTCTCTACGATGGGTCCAGGTTCTATGTCCAATCCCAAATCAAGGATTTCTCGCTCTTGATCGGAGTCATAAACTAAAAAAAAACTACCTTTTTATCCTTTTTCTCAAGGTTATAGAAAACTTCCTTATCTAGTTCTAGCATTTTGAAAAAAAAAAAATGCTTCTTTTTTTACACACAGTTCGAGTCACTTGTTGACTCACGATTACGCCTGTTAAAAGTTTCAAACGTCCTCTTTTTTGAAATTGAAAGAGAGTCCTATAAAAAGGTCTAACTTCCAAACTATGTCTTTTTTCATTCATTCTCCTTTAGTTTTTTTCTCTATCTAGAAGTGGAATAGAATAACCCGGTTGAAGGGTAATGATCATACGTCTGTAATGCATTGTATGGCCCAGAATAGGTCCTATTCTTCTACCTTTTCCAGGTAGTCGATGGCTATTCACAGCTACCACCTTAACACCAAAGAAGAGTTCGACCCAATGCTTTATTTCTGTCTTAGTGAATCCCGATTCGACATTAAAAGTATATTGATTCTTTCCCAATAAACGAAGACTTTTTTCTGTAAATACTGCGTATTTGATTCCATTATCATTATCATATGATAATACTATATTTTATTATTTTATTATTTTATTTGTATTTCTTTATTGTATTATACCTTAATATATATATTCTAGATATATAGAATAGACGAATCTCAATTTGTCAAGTCTCATGATCATATCATGATCTATTTTTATTCGGCTCAATCTTTTTTTTCTAAAAAAGATTGAGCCGAGTTTAATTGCAATCAATTAGAAGAATAAAGAAGAATTACTGCATTTCATAACTGATTTTTTTCTCTTTTTATTTCGTTTCTTTTTTATTTATACCTTCTTTATCTTTAGTTTTATCTAGTTAATCAATAGTATCTACCGGCTCGAACTCGAATTTGATCGCCTTCCATACTTCACAAGCTGCGGCTAGTTCAGGACTCCATTTGCAAGCTGCTCGGATAATTTCATTACCTTCGCGAGCAAGATCGCGCCCTTCGTTACGAGCTTGTACACAGGCTTCTAAAGCCACTCGATTAGCTGCTGCACCAGGTGCATTTCCCCAAGGATGTCCTAAAGTTCCTCCACCAAATTGTAATACAGAATCGTCCCCAAAGATTTCGGTCAGAGCTGGCATATGCCAAACATGAATACCACCTGAAGCTACCGGTATAACACCTGGCATGGATACCCAGTCCTGAGTGAAAAAGATACCGCGAGCACGATCTTTTTCAATAAAATCATCGCGCAATAAATCAACAAAACCTAAAGTCATTTCGCGTTCCCCTTCTAACTTACCTACTACTGTACCGGAGTGGATATGATCTCCCCCAGACATACGCAATGCTTTAGCTAATACACGGAAATGCATACCATGATTTTTCTGTCTATCAATAACTGCATGCATTGCACGGTGAATGTGAAGAAGTAGGCCATTGTCGCGGCAATAATGAGCCAAAGTAGTATTTGCGGTGAATCCCCCAGTTAAGTAGTCATGCATTACAATAGGAACCCCTAATTCTCTTGCAAATACAGCTCTCTTAATCATTTCTTCACATGTACCCGCAGTCGCATTCAAGTAATGCCCCTTGATTTCACCGGTTTCGGCCTGTGATTTATAAATAGCTTCGGCACAAAAGACAAAACGGTCTCTCCAGCGCATAAATGGTTGTGAGTTTACGTTTTCATCATCTTTGGTAAAATCAAGTCCACCACGTAGACACTCATAACACGCTCTACCATAATTTTTTGCGGATAATCCCAATTTTGGTTTAATAGTACATCCCAATAAAGGACGACCGTACTTGTTCAACTTATCTCTTTCAACTTGGATACCATGAGGCGGGCCTTGGAAAGTTTTTGAATAAGTAGGGGGAATTCGTAGATCCTCCAAACGTAGAGCACGTAGGGCTTTGAAACCAAATACGTTACCTACAATGGAAGTAAACATGTTAGTAACGGAACCCTCTTCAAATAGGTCTAATGGATAAGCTACATAACAGATCCATTGGTTGTCTTCCCCAGCAACAGGCTCGATGTGATAGCATCGTCCTTTGTAACGATCAAGACTGGTAAGTCCATCAGTCCAAACAGTTGTCCATGTACCAGTAGAAGATTCGGCAGCTACTGCAGCCCCTGCTTCTTCGGGCGGAACCCCAGGCTGAGGACTTACTCGGAATGCTGCCAAGATATCAGTATCCTTAGTTTCATACTCTGGGGTGTAGTAAGTCAATTTATAATCTTTAACACCAGCTTGAAATCCAACACCTGCTTTAGTTTCTGTTTGTGGTGACATAAGTCCCTCCCTATAACTCTTGAATTAAGAATTCTCACAATAACAGGGTCTACTCGATGTTAATTAGGCGTAAATGAAACTTTAGCAAAAATCTCGTAAAACAAAAAGGATATTCAATTAATATAATATCAACTCATTAAAGAAAATTGAGGGCATGCTTAGGTTAATGAATATGTTTCATTCATATATAATGCGTACACCCTGTGTATGTTCTATCCTATAGGAATTCCAATATAGGAATTCGATAGGAATTGAGTTGTTGTTATGGTAAGTTAACACGGTTCGTTATTAAACCATGGATTTGATTTACCAAATCCATAATTATTGTATACTCTTTGATAGATATAGCGCAACCCAAATTAATTCCTAATCCTTATTTTACAAGTTCTTAATAGTTCTCTTTTCTTATTTTGAATGCAAATACCTAACTAAATACTAATAAAATTCTTTGTTGACAGCAATCTATGCTTCACAGTAGTATATATTTTGTATATCGAAGTCCTAGATAGGAAAGTAGAGTAGGCACAGATCCTCCACAAAAGGCAAAATGTATATGAAAAAAAAGATTGATTGAACTTTCCAATGGACTCATTCCATGAGTAAACGATTGAATGGGATTCGCTTGGGCAACGAAATCAAGTCCTGGTCCCCTTTTCTCTCTTATTGAATTAACTAATTCATTTCCTTTTTACTTTTGGATTTTTTTTGATTTGATTTGGCATTATTCAACAATAAAAAAAGAAAAATTTCGACAAATTCCTTTTTTTTAATTATGTGATAATTATGAGAACCAATCCTACTACTTCTCCTCCCGGGGTTTCCACAATTGAAGAAAAAAGTACAGGTCGTATCGATCAAATTATTGGACCCGTGCTGGATGTCACTTTTCCCCCAGGCAAGTTACCTTATATTTATAACGCTTTGGTAGTCCAGAGTAGAGACACTGCCGATAAGCAAATTAATGTGACTTGTGAGGTACAACAATTATTAGGAAATAATCGAGTTAGAGCTGTAGCTATGAGTGCTACGGACGGGTTGATGAGAGGAATGGAAGTGATTGACACGGGAGCTCCTCTCAGTGTTCCGGTCGGTGGAGCTACTCTCGGACGAATTTTCAACGTTCTTGGGGAGCCTGTTGACAATTTGGGTCCTGTAGATAGTAGTGCAACGTTCCCTATTCATAGATCTGCGCCTGCCTTTATCGAGTTAGATACGAAATTATCCATCTTTGAAACAGGTATTAAGGTCGTCGATCTTTTAGCTCCTTATCGACGTGGAGGAAAAATAGGACTATTTGGGGGGGCTGGAGTAGGTAAAACAGTACTGATCATGGAATTAATCAATAACATTGCTAAAGCTCATGGGGGCGTATCCGTATTCGGTGGAGTAGGGGAACGGACTCGTGAAGGAAATGATCTTTATATGGAAATGAAGGAATCCGGAGTAATTAATGAAAAAAATATTGAGGAATCAAAGGTAGCTCTAGTCTATGGCCAAATGAATGAACCACCGGGAGCTCGTATGAGAGTTGGTTTAACTGCCCTAACTATGGCGGAATATTTCCGAGATGTTAATAAGCAAGACGTGCTTTTATTTATCGATAATATCTTTCGTTTTGTTCAAGCAGGATCAGAGGTATCCGCTTTATTAGGGAGAATGCCCTCCGCAGTGGGTTATCAACCTACTCTTAGTACAGAAATGGGTTCTTTGCAAGAAAGAATTGCTTCTACTAAAAAGGGATCTATAACTTCGATTCAAGCAGTTTATGTACCTGCAGACGATTTGACCGACCCTGCCCCTGCCACAACATTTGCACATTTGGATGCTACTACCGTACTTTCCAGAGGATTAGCTTCCAAGGGTATTTATCCAGCAGTAGATCCTTTAGATTCAACCTCGACTATGTTACAGCCTCGGATCGTTGGCAACGAACATTATGAAACTGCGCAAAGAGTTAAGGAAACTTTACAACGTTACAAAGAACTTCAGGACATTATCGCAATTCTTGGCTTGGATGAATTATCGGAAGAGGATCGTTTAACTGTAGCAAGAGCAAGAAAAATTGAGCGTTTCTTATCACAACCGTTCTTTGTGGCAGAAGTTTTTACTGGTTCTCCAGGAAAGTATGTTGCTCTTGCGGAAACTATTAGGGGATTTCAACTAATCCTTTCCGGAGAATTAGACGGCCTACCTGAACAGGCTTTTTATTTGGTGGGTAACATCGATGAAGCTAGCACGAAAGCTATAACCTTAGAAGAGGAGAACAAATCGAAGAAATGAAATTAAATCTTTATGTACTGACTCCTAAGCGAATTATTTGGGATTGTGAAGTGAAAGAAATCATTTTATCCACTAATAGTGGCCAAATTGGCGTATTACCAAACCACGCCCCCATTAACACAGCAGTAGATATGGGTCCTTTGAGAATACGCCTCCTCAACGACCAATGGTTAACAGCGATTCTGTGGAGCGGTTTTGCGAGAATAGTTAATAATGAGATCATCATTTTAGGAAATGATGCGGAACTGGGTAGTGATATTGATCCGGAAGAAGCTCAAAAGGCACTTGAAATAGCCGAAGCTAACTTGAGTAAAGCTGAGGGTACGAAAGATTTGGTTGAAGCGAAGCTCGCTCTCAGACGAGCTAGGATACGAATCGAGGCTGTCAATTGGATTCCCCCATCCAATTGAAGACAATCCAGTGGTTTATAGTTGATACAAAGAAAAAGGGAAGAGGGGTAGAAAAAGTTATTAGATAGCGAAGCGAAGTAAGTCCAATGCTATCTAGTAATTTTTCTACCTACTTACCTACTATTGGATTTGAACCAATGACTCCCGCCGTATGAAAGCAATACTCTAACCACTGAGTTAAGTAGGCAATTTATCACCACAAAGGAAGACCCATTACTTCGATCGATTATATATTGAATCCCTTTTCTAAGCAATACCGCTCTGTTATTGGTCTGTTATATACTAAATACTAAACTAAATACTAAACAGATACAGATCAAAGGGGTATCCTCTGGCATTAGAAAATATTCATCTTGACAAGAAATTATCTATATGTTAAGATATCTCTGATAAGGGCTATAGCTCAGTTCGGTAGAGCAACTCGTTTACACGTGCGCCAATGCTTTTCAAAGGAGCTTATTATGCAATGAACATAATCGATCTTATTGCAAAATCAATGTCTTACTTCATAGATTCGAGAGAATAGGAGAACAGTAGCCTGACAAACAGTCGGTTCAGTCCGATTCAGGTGCCAATTCAGGTGCCTAATCAAATAGAACCCTTATGGATTTGCTAGTTGATAAGGTAAATATCCAGCCCACTAAATGCTAGGCGTAATGAGGATAAGGGCCTCCAAAAAACTTCTTTTCGTTCTATGAACTTTAAGGTGTATGAAGTCTCATAGTTAACTCTTGCAGTGGAACGATAGAGACTCCATTTCACTTAGGTTGATTTAATTTAGACCGGAGGCAGACCTAAGTCAAGGTAATCCTCCTTTGAAACACTTTGGTATTGCTCCTAGATAGATCATAATACAAAAAATCAATCAGAGCACAGGGAGCCATCTCATTATCTTTCCGTAAAGAAAAACTATGGTGGACTAACTGATCTTTAAATCAGTTTATGAAAGAGCCCAATGCAAAAAAATGCATGTTGGGTCTTTGAAACAGTTCAAATCATTTCGATAATAATCCGTTTGATCTGTTTTACCGAGAAGGTCTACGGTTCGAATCCGTATAGCCCTAATATGCCCTTTTTTAGATTTTAGGATCTCTATCCTATGTTTTCTTTAGTTTAGTATAGTTTTCATTTTCTCATTAGTATTTGTTTATAGACTGGATAGGCGCCTGCGACATAGAATAGAGATAAAAGCATTACCAAAGGCTCATTCATCGAAAATCAAAATCATACAGACAGGAAAAGAAAAACGAATTTCTATCAAATCAATAGAAGAAAGGATCCTTTCCCTGATTTGAATCCCGTCCTCCTTCAAATAGGATATCTCTAGACTTCCCTATAATAACTGCAATGATTTTATCCATTTTGCGAATTCCTACTTTGTTTTAAGTATATTTATTACTTTGTTTATAGATACATTATGTAAATTGATCAACTTTAAATAGAAAAAATAAAGTAAAGAGTAAATAAGAAAACAGAATATTCTGTCTCATAGTTCTGAAATAGAGTTCTTTATTTTTATTTTATAGTATTACTTCTCATTAATTATACTGCATAGATTAGTCCTACTATCTTAATTAGGTTCTAATTTAGTAGTATTCTCATTTTTATTTAATAGTCTCTTATTATTTTATTATTAAATATTAAATAAAGGATAGAGCTATTCTTTTTTCTAGAGATTCTAGAGAAAGCGAGACAAAGTGAAACGAGAAAGTTTTCTTTATATAAGAATTAGATCTACATACACCATATCTAAATAGAATGGAAATCCAAAAGAAAGGGAGTTGGGATTCCATTGGATGAATCTTTAAAGAAGATGCAGCACAGAGGAAACAAAGGCTAAACTTAAACTAAGCGCTTTTGTTTGAACAAAAAAGATTCTTGTTTCACCGAGGAAAAGAGAGAAGTTCTGGATAAATTGACAATGCTGAATTGAATTGACTAATTTAAGTTCCGCCTATTCCACATTAATGGGAGTACATTATGTTTCTGCTTCACGAATATGATATTTTTTGGACATTTCTAATAATAGCAAGCCTTATTCCTATTTTGGCATTTTCGATTTCAGGACTTTTAGCCCCGGTTAGTGAAGGACCAGAGAAGCTTTCTAGTTATGAATCGGGTATAGAACCCATGGGAGGGGCTTGGGTACAATTCCGAATACGCTATTATATGTTTGCGCTCGTTTTTGTTGTTTTTGATGTGGAAACCGTCTTTCTATACCCTTGGGCAATGAGTTTCGACGTATTGGGTGTATCCGTTTTTATCGAAGCTTTGATTTTCGTGCTTATCTTAGTTGTTGGTTTAGTTTATGCATGGCGAAAAGGAGCCTTGGAATGGTCTTAACTGAATATTTAGACAAAAAAAAAGAAGGAAAAGATTCTATTGAGACAGTTATGAATTTGATTGAGTTTCCCTTACTTGACCAAACAAGTTCCAATTCTGTTATTTCAACTACACCAAATGATCTTTCGAATTGGTCAAGACTCTCCAGTTTATGGCCCCTTCTATACGGTACCAGTTGTTGTTTCATTGAATTTGCTTCATTAATAGGCTCACGATTCGACTTTGATCGTTATGGATTGGTACCAAGATCAAGTCCTAGGCAAGCAGACCTAATTTTAACAGCCGGTACGGTAACAATGAAAATGGCTCCCTCTTTAGTGAGATTATACGAGCAAATGCCTGAACCAAAATACGTCATTGCTATGGGAGCCTGTACTATTACAGGGGGAATGTTCAGTACGGATTCCTATAGTACTGTTCGGGGAGTTGATAAGTTAATTCCTGTGGATGTCTACTTGCCGGGCTGCCCACCTAAACCGGAGGCAGTTATAGATGCCCTAACAAAACTTCGTAAGAAGATATCGCGAGAAATAGTTGAGGATCAAACTCTATCTCAAAATAAAAATAGATGTTTTACTACCAGTCACAAGCTTTATGTTAGGCGCAGTACTCATACAGGAACTTATGAGCAAGAATTGCTCTATCAATCACCATCTACATTAGATATATCTTCTGAAACTTTTTTCAAATCCAAAAGTTCAGTACCTTCCTACAAATTAGTGAATTAGGAGAGGGGCTCTTTTGTGTAGAAAAATAAAAAGCAGGGCAATCTTTCAAACTTGCATCCGAAATGTGAAATATTTATACAAAGAGGGAGAGATGAAGACAATGCAGCAGGGTTGGTTATCTAATTGGCTAGTCAAACATGAGGTGGTTCATAGATCTTTGGGCTTTGATCACCGAGGAATAGAGACTTTACAAATAAAAGCAGGGGATTGGGATTCCATTGCTGTCATTTTATATGTATATGGTTACAATTATTTACGCTCCCAATGTGCTTATGATGTAGCACCCGGTGGATCTTTAGCTAGCGTGTATCATCTTACGAGAATACAATATGGTATAGATAATCCAGAAGAAGTCTGCATAAAAGTCTTTGCCCAAAAGGATAATCCTAGAATTCCGTCTGTCTTCTGGATTTGGAGAAGTGCCGATTTTCAAGAACGCGAATCTTATGATATGGTGGGAATCTCTTATGATAATCATCCGCGCCTTAAACGTATCCTAATGCCTGAAAGTTGGATAGGCTGGCCCTTACGTAAGGATTATATAACCCCCAATTTTTATGAAATACAAGATGCTCATTGAATGATAAGAAATTCATGCTCACTTATACAACACAACTCCAGATTTTATTCAAGTCAAGGAATATTTTTAGGTTCTTTTCCTAGATGAAACGGAATACCTATTTATAATTAATTCCTAATTATACAAAAGCATTCCAGATAGACTGAGCAAAAAAAGGGTTTCATTTGGATTCCCCTATTTTGAAAATCGCATATTAATTTCCTTCATATGAACAGAAAAATAGGATGACTCAAAGAAGTTCTCTACCAGGAACTTTGTACCGCGCACATTACTTAGCACAACTAGGAAAATAAGATAAGATAAAGATAAGCAAGACTAAAAAAATATTCGTCGGAATAGCGGAATACAAAATTAAGAAACGCAAAAAAATAAAGGGGAATCTCACCCCCTTCTTTATCATAAAGAAAAGATATATTTTAAAACTTCTTTAAAAAGAAAAAGAAGTGCCTCTATATTTATATTATAGATTTATCCACTTAGATGAATAAATATTATTAATGAATATGTATCACAATCCATCTCGAGGTATTTGGATCAATACCTATTCGGTGGATCTTTTTTTTTTTTTTCTCTGCCAGGAACCAGATTTGAACTGGTGACACGAGGATTTTCAGTCCTCTGCTCTACCAACTGAGCTATCCTGACCTTTTCTTGTGCATCATCCTAGTAGAGTATTTGTATCTATGTCAATTAAAAGGACTAAAAATTAATTAAAGTATTTCAAATTTTAAATTTGAAAATGGGGGGGGTAGTCCTATGCATTGTGCATGGTTTACTTAAATAAAACTTAAAAATAGAGTGAATAACCAAGATTTCTTGCCGATACTCTAATAAAAAAGAAATCTATTCAATGAATAGGATAAGATCCATTGAGTTCTCTTCGCATTCCTTTGTGAAAGAGTAGAATGAGAAAGCTAATGAATCTTAAACCCATTGCATTGATAAAAAGAAAAAAAAGTGCATTGATAAAAAGAAAAAAAAAAAGAGGATAAATAATAATAATATAGTATAGTTAGGGAATAAAAGAGGATTTGGGGATAGAGGGACTTGAACCCTCACAACTTATAAAGTCGACGGATTTTCCTTTTACTAGAAATTTCATTGTTGTCAGTATTGACATGTAGAATGGGACTCTCTCTTTGTCCTCGTCCGATTAATCCACTTTTTTAAAGATCTCGAAAACTTTGAATTTTAATTGAAGAATTTGATTATTCAATATTCGATTGGAGTGGATTCACAATAATGAAAAAAAAAAATTATGATATGAGTTTTTTATTTCATAATCATTATCATTTCTAATTTCATTTTTAAAAAAGATAAAGAACCTATATTATAATTAGAATATAATATGAGTTCTGTGATTAATCGTTTGCTATGTCAGTATCTATACGTGTTTATTAAATGTATAAGGTATAAAACCCCTCTTTCTCTAATTTAGAACTAGAAGGAATTCCACTAACAACACAACGTAATTAACTCGATTCGTTAGAACAGCTTCCATTGAGTCTCTGCACCTATCCTTTTCCTTTGTATTCTAGTTCGAGAACCCCTTGTTTTCTCAAAACACGGATTTGGCTCAGGATTGCCCTTTTTTAATTCCAGGGTTTCTCTGAATTTGGAAGTTACCACTTAGCAGGTTTCCATACCAAGGCTCAATACAATCAAGTCCGTAGCGTCTACCGATTTCGCCATATCCCCATTTCCCTCTTCTTTGAGACCAGGATTCCTTGTGTAATTTCATCCATCTCTTAGTTTTTTTTTTGAATCATTGAGTTCATCACTCAACGTAGTCTAGCAGTTCAGTTCGACTCTATTTGAGAGACCTCGCTTGCTTATTGCAATTCAGAATTGAATTGATTCTATCCTTGATGTATTTGCAATTCAATCCGAATCAATATATCCAAAAGTTTTTATCTCCCCCACCTCCCGTCTTACTTTTTTATAGTATTCAAAATTATACTATAACGCTTGATATTTATTCTTTTTTTCTAATCAGAATTAGCAATTTTATTTACTCTGACTCTATGTTCCCCTTAGTGAAATATTAATCCTCAAATTATTAACAAATAATAAAGTCTATAATGATCGAATGAAAATACCAATAAATTCTATAATTTTATTTTTTAATATCCTATAGTTAAGCATATCAAGCTAACTTTATCTTTAAGAAGTTTTAGTATTTTTTTATTTTTATAAGTATAACTTCAAATTTAGAACTAGTTAATAGCTAAGATTAATAACTAATATCTGAGATTTTACGGATTTCCTATACTATACCTATTTCTATTTGTTACACTATTTCCGTTATGTAAGCCCACTTAGCTCAGAGGTTAGAGCATCGCATTTGTAATGCGAGGGTCATCGGTTCAAATCCGATAGTCGGCTTTTTTTTCTCTATCGATGTTCTACGAACAAGAATCTCTTTTTTTCCGAATTAAATGGAGAATCCAGGATCTTTTATGTTTTTTACCTTACAATTTTGCTAGATACAAAACAATAAAATAAATAATATATATACAAAAAAAAAAGATTTTGATGAAATTCCATTTTTTGGGGTACTTTAGTTGATTTTACTCTGTTTATCCTGTAGTTTAATTCAGTTTTAATTTCGATGTATTCTGTAATGTAAATACAATGAAATTAATTGTGTAAAATGAAATTTCAATAAAATAAAAAAAGGAGTCTTCATGTCCCGTTATCGAGGACCTCGTTTAAAAAAAATACGCCGTCTGGGAGCTTTACCAGGACTCACTAGAAAAACACCTAAATCCGGAAGTAATCTTAAAAAAAAATTCAATTCTGGGAAAAAGGAGCAATATCGTATTCGTCTTCAAGAAAAACAGAAATTGCGTTTTCATTATGGTCTGACAGAACGACAATTACTTAGATATGTACATATCGCTGGAAAAGCAAAAAGGTCAACAGGCCAGGTTTTACTACAATTACTTGAAATGCGTTTGGATAATATCCTTTTTCGATTGGGTATGGCTTCAACCATTCCTGGGGCCCGCCAATTAGTCAACCATAGACATATTTTAGTTAATGGTCGTATAGTCAATATACCAAGTTTTCGTTGCAAACCCCGAGATATTATTACTACGAAAGATAACCAAAGATCAAAAGGTCTGGTTCAAAATTATATTGCTTCATCGGACCCGGGGAAATTGCCAAAGCATTTGGCGATTGACACGTTGGAATATAAAGGACTAGTAAATAAAATCCTAGATAGGAAGTGGGTCGGTCTCAAAATAAATGAGTTGTTAGTTGTAGAATATTACTCTCGTCAGACTTGAACTTAACGAAAAAAGGAAAGGTTCATAGAATTTTCTTCCCCTTCCCCTTTCCCCGAACTAAATCGCCCTAAGACCATTACCATTAATTTGTATTTTCCCATCAACTAGCTAAAATTGATTAACCCTAGGATTAGGATCCTTTTTTCTTTTTTCCTCTATGTGTATTTTACATACCACAGTAATTTGCTATAGAGAATTTCTAATTTCTATTAAATCAAAATAAGATAATATAAGATATTATATTATTGCTGGAAAAAATTGTTATTTGATTTGATACATTGTGATCCTTAACGTTGATGAATTAAGAAAAACGGAAAGAGAGGGATTCGAACCCTCGGTAAACAAAAGTCTACATAGCAGTTCCAATGCTACGCCTTGAACCGCTCGGCCATCTCTCCTACATAACTTATTATGGAAAATAAACTGAGTGAATAGCGAGTTTTCTTATTCCTGCAGTACAGGTACAACCGCAACCACTCGGGGGTTCCATAGTTCTATTGGAAAAATTCCTTTTGATCTAAGTGGAAGGATACAGGATTTTTTACTAGAAATTGCGCTCGCTATAAATAAAAGTTTTAATTTGGGTTTTCCCGCAACTAAAGAAAAAGAAAATGGAAGAATTCTTCTTATTGCATAATAAAATAAAGAAACCTTAGAATTCCGTTTGCATAAGATACGCTACACCATACTATCGAAATCAAAAATAGGGTATGAGACAATTAATAACTTTGAAAACACGAAATAGTTGATAACATAAGTTGTTGTTCAGAAATAGGAAAGTGGAATGAAATCCAGTCTTAGTCAAATATTTCATATCTCTTCGTGTCCAAGCAGAAGGAAAAGGATACAATTTGAGCTGAGCGGAAAATCCATATCTCTCTTATCCATTTAAAGCATATGGATTTAGAGTAGAGCATATGGATCAATCTATTTATAATTATAAGAATCGAATGTGTTTGTTTTTATGTTATTTTGTGAAGGAATGAAAACAATTCTATATAGAATGGGTTGGGAATTATGCCTAGATCCCGTGGAAATGGAAATTTCATTGATAAGACCTCCTCAATTGTAGCCAATATTTTATTGCGAATAATTCCGACAACCTCAGGAGAAAAAAAGGCATTTACTTATTATAGAGATGGTGCGATTTGACTCTTTTTTTTGCTTTTTTTTAGCCCTACCTATACCTCAGTCTTACGAAAAAGAGAGGGGGGTTGGCATAGAGAGAACCAAATTTGTAAAGCAAACAAACCCACGCTTCGGGAAGGTGAGGCGAACTAACAATTCCTTCCGTCGTGTATCCTCGATTGATGCGGCTTCAGATACTTCAATTGTAGATTTGAGTATTGAGCGAAAGGTTACACCTACAGGATATGGTATGGTATGGATTACAGGCCAATCCTACTCTATTAGTATCCGTAGGCAGCATAGGGGAGAAAAGCACTACACCTAGAAATAGGAATCAACAAGAGAAAAACTTTGTTAGAAATTACCCCTTTCCTGATCGGTATCAGGGCTGGGAAGAATGGTTGGGATAACAAACAACCATCAGGTTTGTACTTTGGATACCCCTATAACCATCAAAGATCGTTGAAGTAGCTAATTCCTCTAAATAGGAGGCGTTGAGAACAAAGAAATTATTGGAGCTATCGTTTTCCTCTAGCATTAATAGAATTCATTGGTGTTAAGAAAAACCTCTTGTGGAAGGTTGGCTAGAGATTTCTTGGAAAAATACCAGCCCCTTTCGGTTCATAATGAGACGGGACTAATTCTATTTTGATTCTATAGATTATTTCGCTTAGTACTATTATGTACAGAAGGGAGGAGCCGTATGAGATGAAAACCTCATGTACGGTTTTGGAACGGAGATTTTTTGAATAGAATGAACGACCGTAACGGATGTTGGCTCAATCCGAAGGAAATTATGCGGAAGCTTTGCAAAATTATTATGAAGCTACGCGACTAGAAATCGATCCCTATGATCGAAGTTATATACTCTATAACATAGGCCTTATACACACAAGCAATGGAGAGCATACAAAGGCTTTGGAATATTATTTCCGGGCACTAGAACGAAACCCCTTCTTACCGCAAGCTTTTAATAATATGGCCGTGATCTGTCATTACGTGCGACTATCTCCACTATAGAAAGAAAAAAAAAAAAAGAGAGGATCAAATTTTCTAGTAAATACTAGAAAAAAAGGGCTTTCTACATAGGATCGTAAAAACAACGATTTTTCC
>NW_028260368.1:6127851-6156745 GCF_056163025.1 Triticum urartu | reverse complement strand
CCAAAATTGGGATTATCCGCAAAAAATTATGGTAGAGCGTGTTATGAGTGTCTACGTGGTGGACTTGATTTTACCAAAGATGATGAAAACGTAAACTCACAACCATTTATGCGCTGGAGAGACCGTTTTGTCTTTTGTGCCGAAGCTATTTATAAATCACAGGCCGAAACCGGTGAAATCAAGGGGCATTACTTGAATGCGACTGCGGGTACATGTGAAGAAATGATTAAGAGAGCTGTATTTGCAAGAGAATTAGGGGTTCCTATTGTAATGCATGACTACTTAACTGGGGGATTCACCGCAAATACTACTTTGGCTCATTATTGCCGCGACAATGGCCTACTTCTTCACATTCACCGTGCAATGCATGCAGTTATTGATAGACAGAAAAATCATGGTATGCATTTCCGTGTATTAGCTAAAGCATTGCGTATGTCTGGGGGAGATCATATCCACTCCGGTACAGTAGTAGGTAAGTTAGAAGGGGAACGCGAAATGACTTTAGGTTTTGTTGATTTATTGCGCGATGATTTTATTGAAAAAGATCGTGCTCGCGGTATCTTTTTCACTCAGGACTGGGTATCCATGCCAGGTGTTATACCGGTAGCTTCAGGTGGTATTCATGTTTGGCATATGCCAGCTCTGACCGAAATCTTTGGGGACGATTCTGTATTACAATTTGGTGGAGGAACTTTAGGACATCCTTGGGGAAATGCACCTGGTGCAGCAGCTAATCGAGTGGCTTTAGAAGCCTGTGTACAAGCTCGTAACGAAGGGCGCGATCTTGCTCGCGAAGGTAATGAAATTATCCGAGCAGCTTGCAAATGGAGTCCTGAACTAGCCGCAGCTTGTGAAGTATGGAAGGCGATCAAATTCGAGTTCGAGCCGGTAGATACTATTGATTAACTAGATAAAACTAAAGATAAAGAAGGTATAAATAAAAAAGAAACGAAATAAAAAGAGAAAAAAATCAGTTATGAAATGCAGTAATTCTTCTTTATTCTTCTAATTGATTGCAATTAAACTCGGCTCAATCTTTTTTAGAAAAAAAAGATTGAGCCGAATAAAAATAGATCATGATATGATCATGAGACTTGACAAATTGAGATTCGTCTATTCTATATATCTAGAATATATATATTAAGGTATAATACAATAAAGAAATACAAATAAAATAATAAAATAATAAAATATAGTATTATCATATGATAATGATAATGGAATCAAATACGCAGTATTTACAGAAAAAAGTCTTCGTTTATTGGGAAAGAATCAATATACTTTTAATGTCGAATCGGGATTCACTAAGACAGAAATAAAGCATTGGGTCGAACTCTTCTTTGGTGTTAAGGTGGTAGCTGTGAATAGCCATCGACTACCTGGAAAAGGTAGAAGAATAGGACCTATTCTGGGCCATACAATGCATTACAGACGTATGATCATTACCCTTCAACCGGGTTATTCTATTCCACTTCTAGATAGAGAAAAAAACTAAAGGAGAATGAATGAAAAAAGACATAGTTTGGAAGTTAGACCTTTTTATAGGACTCTCTTTCAATTTCAAAAAAGAGGACGTTTGAAACTTTTAACAGGCGTAATCGTGAGTCAACAAGTGACTCGAACTGTGTGTAAAAAAAGAAGCATTTTTTTTTTTTCAAAATGCTAGAACTAGATAAGGAAGTTTTCTATAACCTTGAGAAAAAGGATAAAAAGGTAGTTTTTTTTTAGTTTATGACTCCGATCAAGAGCGAGAAATCCTTGATTTGGGATTGGACATAGAACCTGGACCCATCGTAGAGACGTTTAGTTCAAAAGAAAGGATCGTATCCTGATGGTAAGAATTATACTTTCGTGGAAATACAGCGCTATAGACTTCAATGCGGTAGAGTAGACGTTTTGTTTCTAATTTTTCTGGACCAAACCTCCGCTCCGACCCAACGATACAATGAATTTTTTCTGTTCATATTCATAAATAAAAAAGATTCGGAATCGCAATGCTACTATATGCGTCCAGAGGAGTATTTGGAATAATATTCTTCTATAATCCATTATTGCGGGGGGTCTTACTAACAGGGCTTCGCTGCACGGGACAGGTCTTCGTCGAAAAGCTAACTCCACCCGGCATTTTCATACCCTTTCTTTGGGTGGTATATCGCCTTTTAAAGTCTAAGAGGGTAGTAGGGGATCTATAGTAGGTAAGATAATTTGCCCTTTGATTTTGATTGAATATACTATTTTTCCGCCTTTACCACGCATTATTGTATGCGCTTCTAGAGAAGTATGTATGCAGGAAGTAAATTCTAACCGCTTTCTTTTGAATCCAATTTCAAATTAGATTAGAAAGATAGAAAGGCCATGAGGATGGGAAAATCAAAATAAAATCTTTTTAATTAGTTCTCCTTTTTTGGAATTTTCTTATTATCCTTTCATTTTTTTTACAGAATATTTTTCAAACTAAAAATAAAAAATACAATACAATAGTCAATATTCCTTATAATAGATATACTTAATTATATCATAAGAATCTTAAGATATTTTTCGACTAGATAGAAATAGTAAATTTGAATTGAGACACCTATTCCATGACGGATTTAAACTTACCTTCTATTTTCGTGCCTTTAGTAGGCTTAGTATTTCCGGCAATTGCAATGACTTCTTTATTTCTTTATGTGCAAAAAAATAAGATTGTCTAGTATTTTTTAGTGTAAGTAATATAATATGGTAGGGTATGTGGCTTTTTCTACACACACTTTCTACACACAAATGAAAAACGGTTATGGATGCGGATATAGGCTACGAGCATAAATGCATGAATATGCAGAGCCAGGTATAGCGAGTTTTATTTTATTTATTTTAATTGAATCAACGAATATTTTTTGAATAGAAAGTCAATGTATCTAACCTATTATTTCACAGGAGTACTAGTTGCTGAAGGCGATTTCAGAATCAAAAAAAGTAAAGTCAAAATTATTTAGCTTATTCTCTCAATTTCAATCGACCGCTGCTGGATTTAGTATATCTAATATGAATTGGCGATCAGAACACATATGGGTAGAACTTCTAAAAGGTTCTCGAAAAAGGGGTAATTTTTTCTGGGCCTGTATTCTTTTTCTAGGTTCACTAGGATTCTTATCGGTTGGGATTTCCAGTTATCTTGGTAAGAATATTATATCTATACTTCCATCTCAAGAAATTCTTTTTTTTCCGCAGGGGGTCGTGATGTCTTTCTACGGAATCGCAGGCCTATTCATTAGCTCCTACTTGTGGTGTACTATTTTGTGGAATGTAGGTAGTGGTTATGACCGATTCGATAGAAAAGAGGGAATAGTGTGCATTTTTCGTTGGGGATTCCCTGGAATAAAACGTCGCGTCTTCCTTCGATTCCTTATGCGGGATATCCAATCAATTAGAATTCAGGTTAAAGAGGGTCTTTATCCTCGTCGTATTCTTTATATGGAAATCCGGGGCCAGGGGATCATTCCCTTGACTCGTACTGATGATAAATTTTTTACTCCACGAGAAATTGAACAAAAAGCTGCCGAATTGGCCTATTTCTTGCGCGTACCAATTGAAGTATTTTGAGGTATCTTTTTTGAACTGAGTTGAATGAAGAAAAGAAGAATTGGAAGAAGAAAAGTTTTCTCAACACAGGGAGGAAGTCCCTTCTAAATTGGATTTGTTATTGTAAGGGGATTTTTAAGTATTTATCTAAAGGAAGGAACAAACGAGGATAAGAGAAATTTGCTTTTAATTTTTTTTTATCCAAGTTAGATATATCGCATACTATTCTTCCTTTTTCATCCGAAAGGGCTTTTTTTTTATTCTATTTCACTATTTCATTCCATCTAGATCTAAGAAAGAACCCAATGCACTGAAATTCCACTAATAACTAATATACAAAAAAGAAGAATAGATACAGGGTATCAAACCTATAGAGTTTTTGCTTCAAAGAAATAGAAATATCATGAAATAGAAATATCATCATATAGAGTCAGGGAATGGAATAGAGTCAGCGAATGAAGCATATTCATTAACAACTCCATTTACAGATCAAAAATGAAAAAAAAGAAAGCATTGCCTTCTTTACTATATCTTGTATTTATCGTACTTTTGCCTTGGGGGGTCTCTTCCTCATTTAACAAATGTCTGGAACTTTGGATTAAGAATTGGTGGAATACCAGGCAATCCGAAACTCTCTTAACTGATATTCAAGAGAAAAGGATTCTAGAAAGATTCATAGAATTAGAAGAACTTTCTCTCTTGGACGAGATGATAAAAGGGAAACTAAAGACACATGTACAAAAACCTCCTACAGGAATACACAAGGAAATAATACAATGGGTCAAAATAAATAATGAGGATCATCTCCATACCATTTTGCATTTCTCGACAAATATAATCTGTTTGGCTATTCTAAGTGGTTCTTTTTTTCTGGGTAAAGAGGAACTTGTCATTTTGAATTCTTGGGTTCAGGAATTCTTCTATAATTTAAATGACTCAATAAAAGCTTTTTTTATTCTTTTAGTTACTGATTTTTTTGTTGGATTTCACTCCACCCGTGGTTGGGAACTAGTAATTCGTTGGGTCTACAACGATTTTGGATGGGCTCCTAACGAGCTTATTTTCACTATTTTTGTTTGTAGTTTTCCAGTAATTCTAGATACATGTTTGAAATTTTGGGTCTTTTTTTGTTTAAATCGTCTATCTCCTTCGCTTGTAGTCATTTATCATTCAATTAGTGAAGCATAAATTCATTTGATCTCCCGATATTAATATTAATCAAATTAGCAAGCATCTTTTTTTAGAAAGAAAGCCCTTTTCCATTTTAGCAAAATTCTTTCTATTTATACCTACTTTAAGGTATTCATCATTGCAGTACAACTGTTGCAGTAGAATGACAACAGATTCGTGTATAGGGAACTAGATTAGCTTAGCTACCTATCTAATTTATTGTAGAAATTCTGGGATCTGCGATTGGACATGGAAAATAGAAATACTTTTTCTTGGGTAAAGGAACAGATAACTCGATCGATTTCTGTATCGATCATGATATACGTAATAACTCGGACATCTATTTCAAATGCATATCCCATTTTTGCGCAGCAGGGTTATGAAAACCCACGAGAAGCAACTGGACGAATTGTATGTGCCAATTGCCATTTAGCTAGCAAGCCCGTCGATATTGAAGTTCCCCAAGCTGTGCTTCCCGATACTGTATTTGAAGCAGTTCTTCGAATTCCTTATGATATGCAATTGAAACAAGTTCTTGCTAATGGAAAAAAGGGAGGGTTGAATGTAGGTGCTGTTCTTATTTTGCCCGAGGGATTCGAATTAGCGCCGCCCGATCGTATTTCCCCTGAGTTAAAAGAAAAGATAGGAAATCTTGCTTTTCAGAGTTATCGTCCCGATAAAAAAAACATTCTTGTGATAGGCCCTGTTCCCGGTAAGAAATATAGTGAAATTGTCTTTCCCATTCTTTCCCCTGATCCTGCTACGAAGAAAGATGCTCATTTCTTAAAATATCCCATATATGTAGGGGGAAACCGAGGAAGAGGACAGATCTATCCTGATGGTAGCAAGAGTAACAATACAGTCTATAATGCTACGTCAACAGGTATAGTAAGAAAAATACTACGTAAAGAAAAGGGGGGGTATGAAATATCCATAGTTGATGCATCAGATGGACGCCAAGTGATTGATATTATACCTCCCGGACCAGAACTTCTTGTTTCAGAGGGGGAATCCATCAAGCTTGATCAACCATTAACAAGCAATCCTAATGTGGGAGGTTTTGGTCAGGGGGACGCAGAAATCGTGCTTCAGGATCCATTACGTGTCCAAGGCCTTTTGTTCTTCTTCGCATCCGTTATTTTGGCACAAGTTTTTTTGGTTCTCAAAAAGAAACAGTTTGAAAAGGTTCAATTGTACGAAATGAATTTCTAGGTCCCGGGATTTCTTACCATCAAGTTGGTAAAAAGCCTCGATTTATTGGCAATTGCTAGAATTATCTATGATCTATTTTGGAAATCCTTTTTTTGTTTAGACTGCTTTTTGTTTATGAGATGTCTGGAATTCCTTATTTATATCCCATGCAAAAGAAGAGAATCCAAGGCAAAGGCGAGAACAATCAAATTAAAATTTCTTCTTTTTCGGAGGGATTGCAGGTCTTCTTAATCGTCTATTCGGCACAAGAAAAAGCCTTTTTCTTGTGCCGATTCTTCTTGTATCAAAATAAGAATCCTTTTTCTTCCTAATTCGTCAAAGATTACTATTTCTTCTTTATTCGGGTCTGTCTCTTGGACCTCTTTTTCTTTTGCTTAGGTTTAGCCGAGGTAGTGGACAAACAGAGGGGAAGAAAATATGGCGGGGGAAAAATTTCTTGTGATTGTGAGCAAATTGCTTGGCTTGTTTAATTAAGTTCAACTTCAAATTTACAGAAATTTTGCAAAAAAAAAGTAAACTCTTCCATTGAAGGTTTTTTTATTTTTAGGCTAGTTGAATAGTTTTGATTAAGGTTTTATTAGTTTATTACTCGAAACTAAATCAAGGATTTTCAGGATACTTCCTTCGTGGAATAAGATATTGGATCCTCGAGTGATCTCTTTTTCTTGTTGCTTCATAAGAGTGAATCGAATAGATTCAATTCGCGTTATAAGAGTAAAATAAAAATTCCGCGGGTCCTTTCCGCTCTAATCAGATAAAGGGGGGTAAGGACCCGCTAAGCTCCTACTTTTTCATGTTTACAATCTGGTCCCTCCGATTACTATAGAGATGAACCCAATCCAGAATATGAACCATAAAAGAAAACACCTACTAAACCAATCACAGCAATACCAGCTACAGTACCTATCAGCCAAAGAGGAATTCTTCCAGTAGTATCGGCCATTTCCCCTACTTTCCTCCACATTTTATCAATTGGTCATGCTAGAGACAAAAACAGTCATGGGTAGTTATAAGGATGGTATCCTTCCAAATGGGATAAGAGAATTCTTATTAGTCTCTTTCTTTCTCTCAATTGAAGAAGTAATTGGAAAATAAAACAGCAAGTACAAAAATGAGTAATAAACCCCAGTATAGACTGGTACGATTCAATTCAACATTTTGTTCATTCGGGTTTGATTGTGTCATAGTTCTATAGTTGGAATTTGTTTTATCGTTGGATGAACTGCATTGCTGATATTGATCCCAAGAAAAAAACAGTAGGTACAGCTAGTCCGTGAATAGCCAGCCATCGCACTGTAAAAATAGGATAGGTTCGATCTATGGTCATTGAGGGCCTCCTAAAAGGATCTACTAAATTCATCGAGTTGTTCTAAAGAATCAAAACGGTCGGTTATTAACGGAATTCCTTGTCGGCTTTCCGTGAAATACTCGTTTGGCCTAGGACTTCCAAACACGTCATAAGCTAAACCCGTACTGACAAATAACCAACCCGCAATGAATAGGGAAGGTATAGTAATGCTATGAATAACCCAGTATCGAATACTGGTAATAATATCAGCAAAAGAACGTTCTCCCGTGCTTCCAGACATGCTGAACTCCCAAAATTTTTGTACATTCAAAAAAGGAATTGATTCCGTAAAAGATGGGATCGACCAGTAAATAGAAAATTACTGATATTTCATCCTTGTGAGATTGTCAATTTTGTACCAAAGGTGTATTTTGAGTATACCGAATTAGTATAGCTATCCTTCCTATGGCACAGCAATCTGGTTTTGCCTGGTTCCGAAACATAATTACTTTTTTATTTTTTTTTTGTCTATAGGTAAGCTATATGTTATTCAAGGCATCAATAGAAAACCCCATTTTTGTAGGTTCTACTTACTTTTCATTGGCTTCGGAATAATAGAGTAATTCGGAATAGCAGCCAAAATCTTGGGAAAATCTAAGTTAATGATCAATAGGTTTGGATAAATAATTTAGGAAGGATATTCTCATACTGACACAATACAAGGACAAGTATATGTGAAATCTATCCTTTCATAATTCGTAATTCATCCTTGTATTGTTTGTTGGATTAGGTCTAACTTTCTTGACCAAACTGCGAGCGCGGAACTTTACGAGATGAAATAGGGAAAGACAGAAGATAGAATAGAACTTAAAAGGATAATTGAAGTGACTCGTCTTCGAATCTACTTTGGTTGGAGTTCGAAAAAGGAATAAAAATAAAGTAAATTCAAGGAAGAGCTTTCTTTTTTTTTTTTTTTTAACAGCCCCTTGGCAGGTCGTGGAATGCTTTTGTTCTCCTCTTATTCCATATGGAATACAATCAGTTAAAATAAGAAGGAATAGGGGAATATTCGATCGTTCACTCCAAAAAGAGGGTCCTATTGAAAAAGAAATTATCCAAAATAGAAAGAAGTTTTTTTTTTCAAATTCAATTGTTTATTTATCTCTTATTCAAAAATTTCCCTGAAAATTGAATTTCTTTTTTTCATTCAATGGGGTTAGATGATCTAGTTCTTAATATTATTACTTTACTCAATTGACAAATTCCACAACAAATCTCTTGATTCGGAATTAGGGACTCATGTATCATCTGATGAATCCACTTTCTTTTACACTTCTGTATCTTACTCTATCTTGTTTTTTAGTATTATCTAAAATAACTGATGAATTATGAATTTTCCATAACTTAGGTAAATGCTTTACCAACATATGTAGTGTAGTAAAAAAAAATAAATGGAATTTAACTCTTTCATGCTTACTTTAACTAGTTATTTTGGTTTTCTACTGGCTGCTTTAACTATAACCCCAGCTCTATTTATTGGCTTGAACAAGATACGCCTTATTTGAATTGACTGAATAATTATAATTCAGAAAAGAAAAATCTTTCTTTGGGATTCCTGGCATTCTACGACTCTTTTCCAGACTAATTAGGAATTCTTTTCTTGGTCATTGAGATTCGTGGATAATTTAGAGTACTATTTAGGGATAGATCGTACCTCTTTTTTTATCCCCTCGAACAAATCGAAATGATTGAAGTTTTTCTATTTGGAATCGTCTTAGGCCTAATTCCTATTACTTTAGCGGGATTATTCGTGACTGCGTATTTGCAATACAGGCGTGGGGATCAGTTGGATCTTTGATTGAGTCATTTTTTTTTTTTGATTGACCTCCTCCAGACCAGAGAGGAGGTCAAATTGAAATTGGAGTTACAATTCAATTTTGTTAAGTTATTTTACTCTGCTTCGACATAAAATAGATGGAATCACGCTCTGTAGGATTTGAACCTACGACATCGGGTTTTGGAGACCCGCGTTCTACCGAACTGAACTAAGAGCGCTTTCATTCATTCAAAAAGAAAATCTTTTTCTATTCCTAATGTATCTCACGTACGTATAGTCTCCACAAATTCAAGTTATACCCACTTTACTTTAATTGATCTCGTCGCTACTGCCTATAAAGAAGAAAGAAGTAATAGGTAGGGATGACAGGATTTGAACCTGTGACATTTTGTACCCAAAACAAACGCGCTACCAAGCTGCGCTACATCCCTTTTCCAAATTAAATTGTTGTACAATGCCATTGTACACAATTCCTGTCTTCTTTTCCACATCATAATTTTCTTCTTCTTTCTTTCTCTATCTATATATAGAACCCTCGTGTCATTTCTTCTTTTTGGTCTCATATAATTAAGGAATTATATACATATAAAATCCAATATAATTTCGCCTATAAAAGAAGGATTACTTTTCCTTGGTAATATATAGGAAGAAGGGGTCATCTTTTTCTTTTTTAGGGATAGGAAAATTTCGTCGATATGGTTCATTTTATATATAGCATAACAATCTTGGGCAAGAGTTTATGATCATATATGTATTCCAACAAGGAAGGAGGATTTTCAATGCGGGATATAAAAACATATCTCTCTGTAGCACCCGTGCTAAGTACTCTATGGTTTGGTGCTTTAGCAGGTTTATTGATAGAAATTAATCGTTTATTCCCAGATGCTTTGTCATTCCCTTTTTTTTAATTCTAGTTATTGCTATGGGAGGGATAGATTTCTTCGTGATATGACAAAATTTGATCCTTTTCAATCTTTTTTTAGTATCGGAAGGAAAAAGAAAGAAAAGATGGATTGGGTTGAACCTCAGAGTCATTAAAAATTTGGTAAACCCCATTTTTGAAAATAGAAATTCAATTTAAAGGGGTACCCAAGCTAAATAAGGCCTCAGAAATCAGAGCATAGAAAAGGCGGGGCTGGCTAATTAAATGAAAGGATTTCGAACCAAAATCTTTGCTAATTCGACAAGGATTGTATTCTTTAATTATTTCTCTATTTTTTATTACTTAATTAAAGAATAAAAAAAAATTATTCTAATGAATTTTATTCTTCTTCTTCGGATTCAAAATAGAAGAATAAAAGAATAAGTAGAAGAATTAAGTTAAGTCAATCCAAAAAGAAAAGGAGGTTCATGGCCAAGGGAAAAGATGTTAGAATCAGAGTTATTTTGGAATGCATCAGTTGTGTTCGAAAAGGTGCCAATGAGGAATCGACGGGGATTTCTAGATATAGTACTCAAAAGAATCGCCACAATACACCCGGACAATTAGAATTCAAAAAATTTTGTCGTTATTGTCGCAAGCATACGACTCATCACGAAATAAAGAAATAGGAACATCGTGTGTTTGATCTTTCCAAACAACAGAAAGAGTAAGAACTTCATATTTAATATATAAAGAAAACATAGTATAGAATACAAAATACAAATCAACTCATCTGATTTCCGGTAGATATTATTTCATATGTATAGAGGGTATTCATATACTATAATATGAATCAAATAAGATATGGATCAAAGAAAAACTACTTCTTCTGGATCCTAAATTAATAAAATAAAGAAGTGAATTTTCAAATTTTCAAATTTTAAATAAGGAATAAATCATGTATACATCTAAACAACCTTTTCTTAAATCTAAGCAACCCTTTAGTAAATCCAAGCAAACTTTTAATAAATCCAAGCAACCCTTTCGTAAATCCAAGCAAACTTTTCGTAAATTCAAGCAACCTTTTCGTAAATCTAAACAACCTTTTCGTAGGCGTCCCCGGATTGGCCCGGGAGATCGAATTGATTATAGAAACATGAGTTTAATTAATAGATTTATTAGTGAACAAGGAAAAATATTATCGAGACGAATAAATAGATTAACCTTGAAACAACAACGATTAATTACTCTTGCTATAAAACAGGCTCGTATTTTATCTTTCTTACCGTTTCGTAACTATGAGAACGAAAAGCAATTTCAAGCCCAGTCAATTTCAATAATTACAGGTTCTAGACCCAGAAAAAATAGACATATTCCTCAATTAACGCAAAAGTACAATTCCAATCGAAACTTAAGAAACAACAACCAAAATTTAAGAAACAACAACCGGAACTTAAGTTCCGATTGTTGATGTTTTATTCGAATTCGAAAGGGCCAGACCTATATATATTATAAAGAAAGTAATCCAGCTCGTTGATTCCTACCACTTAATCTTAATTTATTGTATCTTCCCGGAGTTCCCTCTCCGGGAATTCATCTTTTATTATTCCAGTATATTACTTTATTTATACCTTTAATTGATGATCTTTATTTTATTGGAAATCGTGTAAAGATTATTTGGATTTGATACAGCTACTTGTGCAAGCATTTTACGATTAAGAATCAATTTCTTCTTGTACAGGTTGTGTATTAATTTACTATAACTATCGAATACTTTATATACCCGCGTTGCTGCGTTTATCCGAGTGATCCACAAACGACGAAAATCCCTCTTTTGCCTACCTCTATCTCGATGAGAGGAAACAAAAGCTCTTTTTACCTGTTGGGTAATCATTCGATTAAGTCTTAAATGAGCCCCTCTAAAGTTTGAGGCAAATGAACGCATTTTTGTTCGTCGTCTCCGGGCTATATATCCTCGCGGAACTCTGGTCATTGAATCAAATTAACCTTAATGAATAACTAATGATTTCTCTTCTTTTAGCCACCCTTTTTCTCATTAATAACAAAACTAATTATTCCGATATATAAAATATTAATTCCAATGGCTTTTGCTATAGTAACCTTCCCAACCACGATTTTTTATTCCACTCCGTTCAGTTATTTCTATACGAAATAACAAATTCATTCTAATAATACTAAAAAAAATAGTGGGTTCCATCGTTTCTATGGTTCCCTTTTAAACGGTGAGGCCCTCTCTATACACCGGAGCCCTTTCTTTCATCAAAAGGTATTGCGAACTTGTATAGTCCACATTCTTTGGCTCTACCTATCCATTATAGAGTAAATAGCTCTTTTCACAATAAGAGTTATCCATACAGTGACGGTATTTAATTATGAAAGTTGGCTAAGTAGCTGACCCTGTTAGTCCGTTCTTTTAAGATAAAGGAGCATAAGCCTTTTTCTTTTTATTACTATTTCCTCCGCTTAATGGATAACCATTTGCTACCAATGGGAGAATTGCTTCTTATTTCCAATTTAGATAATTGGATTTGCACCAAAGGAAACCATAAATTCCATATACCATAGAAATCTAGGATAGAGAAGCTATATCCTATTCATTGGTACTAATCATGGATACTTCAATTTTTTTTATATTTGTTTGAAGTCATGATCTGAACGAGTCGCACATACACCCTAGCACATGTTCCTCGACGCTGAGGGCATCCTTTAAGCGCGGCCGTTTTTCGAGCATTTCGTATTGGCTGTCTTGCGTTTCTAATAAGTTGTTTAACCGTCGGCATGTTGTATGTATATAGAAAAAAATGGATTGGTTTAGATCCATCTTAACCTGATGATTGCTCATCATGAAGTCTTTCTATTTTCTATTAAATCGAGGAAAACACGAATTTAGCTGTGAAATAACTTTACAAGAAATCCGGACACTACCAATCCTTAAACATTTCTGGAAACCACACTGGATCAGTATCGCAGTGCTTGTCAATCATTTCATCCCCTACAATATCGACAAGTCCATAAGCTTTGGCTTCGTCTGCTGACATAAAAACATCCCTTTCCATGTCTTCGGATACAACCCAAAAAGGCTTGCCTGTTCTTACTGCATAAACCCTTGTGATCATTTCGCGAACTTTGTGTAACTCTTCTACTTCTAGTAAAAATTCTGGTGTCCTTGCCCGATAATAAGCACTAGCAGGTTGGTGAAGCATAATCCTCGCGTGAGGGAATGCTATACGCTTGGTGGGTTCTCCTCCAAGCAGAATGAAGGACGCCATGGAGGCGGCTATTCCGAGGCATATTGTATATATATCTGGTGTCACCGTTTGCATCGTATCAAAAATAGCCATTCCTGAGATTAGCCACCCGCCTGGGGAGTTTATAAACAAAAAAATATCACTAATTCCATCTTCTATACTCAGATATACCATGAGACCTGTAATATGATTCGTGATCTCGCAACGAATCTCTTGACCTAAAAAAAGTGTCCTTTCTCGATACATAACATTGTATAAGTCAACCCAAGTCGCTTCTTCATCTCCAGGAATCCGGTAAGGTACTTTTGGAACACCAATGGGCATATTAGATTAATATTATTAAATTTAAGTAAGAAAACCACACTTTAATATGGAAACGTAAGAATGGAACAGAAAGAAAGAATCCGCAGTTTATTGTCTTAATTTTTATTCTTATTCTATATGAATATTATAGATTCTATTAATACGTAGATTGAAAGGTTATACATATAAGGAATGTAAGACAGATTGAATAAAGAAAAGGGAATGGGTGATTTGAATGCTAAACAAAGAGGGGTAGCGATCTATTCTTCGTTTTTTCCAAATTGGCCAAGTTACCCATTGCATATTGGCACTTATCGAGTATAGAATAGATCTGCTTCTCTTTCTTCTTATGAACAGAATTGGCTTCTTATTTTTAATGGAATGAAATAAATATTCGCGCTTTCTGACACAGAATCCCCTAGAAGGGTTAGGTACATAGGATATGGATAGTCTTTTTCAATGCGATAAAATAAAGCGACATCGTGTCTATTTTTCTTTGCTAAAGGGGTATTTCCATGGGTTTGCCTTGGTATCGTGTTCATACTGTCGTATTGAATGATCCGGGTCGATTGCTTGCGGTGCATATAATGCACACAGCTCTAGTTTCTGGTTGGGCTGGCTCAATGGCTTTATACGAATTAGCAGTTTTTGATCCCTCTGATCCTGTTCTGGATCCAATGTGGAGACAAGGTATGTTCGTAATTCCCTTCATGACTCGTTTAGGAATAACGGATTCGTGGGGTGGTTGGAGTATTTCAGGAGGAACTGTAACAAATCCGGGTATTTGGAGTTATGAAGGTGTGGCAGGTACGCATATTGTGTTTTCTGGCTTGTGTTTCTTGGCAGCGATCTGGCATTGGGTATATTGGGACCTAGAAATATTCTCTGATGAGCGGACGGGAAAACCCTCTTTGGATTTGCCCAAGATCTTTGGAATTCATTTATTTCTTGCAGGGGTGGCTTGCTTTGGCTTTGGGGCATTTCATGTAACGGGTTTGTATGGTCCTGGGATATGGGTATCCGATCCTTATGGACTAACTGGAAAAGTACAAGCTGTAAATCCAGCGTGGGGTGCAGAAGGTTTTGATCCTTTTGTTCCGGGGGGAATAGCTTCTCATCATATTGCTGCGGGTACATTGGGTATATTAGCGGGCTTATTCCATCTTAGTGTCCGTCCGCCTCAACGTCTATATAAAGGATTACGTATGGGCAATATTGAAACTGTACTTTCCAGTAGTATCGCTGCTGTTTTTTTTGCAGCTTTCGTAGTTGCTGGAACTATGTGGTATGGGTCAGCAACGACCCCAATCGAATTATTTGGGCCTACTCGTTATCAGTGGGATCAGGGATACTTTCAGCAAGAAATATATCGAAGAGTTAGCAATGGTTTAGCCGAAAATCTTAGTTTATCAGAAGCTTGGTCTAAAATTCCCGAAAAATTAGCCTTTTATGATTATATTGGTAATAATCCGGCAAAAGGGGGATTATTCAGAGCAGGCTCAATGGACAATGGGGATGGAATAGCTGTTGGATGGTTAGGACATCCCGTCTTTAGAGATAAAGAAGGACGTGAGCTTTTTGTACGCCGTATGCCTACTTTTTTTGAAACATTTCCGGTTGTTTTGGTAGATGAGGAGGGAATTGTTAGAGCAGACGTTCCTTTTAGAAGAGCAGAATCCAAATATAGTGTTGAACAAGTAGGTGTAACGGTGGAGTTCTATGGTGGCGAACTTAATGGAGTAAGTTATTCTGATCCTGCTACTGTAAAAAAATATGCGAGGCGTTCTCAATTAGGGGAAATTTTTGAATTAGACCGGGCTACTTTGAAATCTGATGGTGTTTTTCGCAGCAGTCCAAGGGGTTGGTTCACTTTTGGTCATGCTACCTTTGCTTTGCTCTTCTTTTTCGGACACATTTGGCATGGCGCTAGAACATTGTTCCGAGATGTTTTTGCTGGTATTGATCCAGATTTGGATGCTCAAGTGGAATTTGGAACATTCCAAAAAGTGGGAGATCCAACTACAAGGAAACAGGCAGTTTGATACACATTGTTATAGTATCTTTCACCTCTCTTTTTTGATTTGACATGGGAAACATCTCCCATCCTTTCTTTGACTCTTTTTCTTTCTTTATATGGGAAATTATCCCAAATGACAAATGAATAGGTGTGGAAGTTATAATTGTAAATAAACCAGGATCGAATCTATGGAAGCATTGGTTTATACGTTCCTTTTAGTTTCGACTTTAGGGATAATTTTTTTCGCTATCTTCTTCCGAGAACCACCTAAGGTTCCACCAACTCCAACTAAAAGAATAAAATAATTTCATTTAAGTAAGAAGTCCCCCTATCTGGGAGACTTCTTACTTAAATTAGTCTCCGTGTTCTTCGAATGGATCTCTTAATTGTTGAGAGGGTTGCCCAAACGCGGTATATAAGGCATACCCAGTAAAGCTTACAAGTAAACCAGATATGGAGATGGCGACTAAAGTTGCTGTTTCCATTGTTATAGAATTTCAAGATTACAATGGATCTACGAAAAGATCGTGTATTTACAACTACAACGGAATAGTATACAAAGTCAACACCAATGATTAAATAGAATTTATGGCTACACAAACCGTTGAAGATAGTTCTAAACCTAGGCCAAAACGAACTGGTGCAGGTAGTTTACTGAAACCCTTGAATTCGGAATATGGGAAAGTCGCCCCGGGTTGGGGGACTACTCCTTTTATGGGGATCGCAATGGCTTTATTCGCTATATTCCTATCTATCATTTTAGAAATTTATAATTCTTCCGTTTTACTGGACGGAATTTTAACCAATTAGGTTTCTACTAACTAAAACTAGGAAGTCAGAGTTTTTCCATCCAAAAAAGCCTTTCTAGTTTAAGATCTACATTTCTAGATATTATGGTAGTTCGACCGCGGAATTTTTTTGTTTCGGTATCTCTGGAATATGAGTGTGTGACTTGTTAGAATTGATCCTATTGATAATACATAGAAAGGGCCTGTTATCTCTATCAAGATGATTCTAATTCGTCAGATATTATTTATTCTAGTATCTGGAACACGAAATAGATAGAGTGGATCAAAAAAAAATGGAACTATGATTCATACTCACTATTAAGACCTCGCAACCAGACTGAAAAATTCAAGTAGTTCTTAAATAAAAATAAAAAAGAAATTTTCTTCCTTCCAATTTTGTTTGCCCAAAAGACAACTTTTTTTCTCTCGATTTTGTCGAGTCATTACACTGATTCAATAAATGATTATCAAGCGGTTCTTATTCGAAGAACCCTTGCCTTTTGTTTAGCTTGAGACTAAATCATCGTGGCTCTAGTATGAATCTAAGGTTTTAATTGAACTGATTCATAGGATCTCAACAAGATAATTTCTATATTACGCATAAAAAAACAAATCCTTTATAGGGAAGAGAAAAGTCAAGAAGCCTCTAATGACCAACATAAGGGAAAGGAAGAAAGAAAGACGCGCCAACTTGAGATTTTTTGGCATTATCATCACAAAGAAGATATTCCGGATTTTTCTTATTTGATATCTTCAAGGCAAATCGACCCAATTCAGTGGCTGATGAAGTTTTGAACCTTTTTTCTAATATTCGTTGAAAATTTTTGTGTTTCTGCTTGAGCCGTACGAGATGAAATTTTCATATACGGCTCTTAGAGGGGGACTCGGGTTAGTTACCTATCTCAATAAAGTATATGATTGGTTTGAGGAACGTCTTGAGATTCAGGCAATTGCAGATGATATAACTAGTAAATATGTTCCTCCCCATGTCAACATATTTTATTGTTTAGGGGGAATTACACTTACTTGTTTTCTAGTACAAGTCGCTACCGGTTTTGCTATGACTTTTTACTACCGACCAACCGTTACAGAGGCTTTTTCCTCGGTTCAATACATAATGACCGAGGCCAACTTTGGTTGGTTAATCCGATCAGTTCATCGATGGTCAGCAAGTATGATGGTTTTAATGATGATCCTGCATGTATTTCGTGTGTATCTCACAGGGGGATTTAAAAAACCCCGCGAATTAACTTGGGTCACAGGTGTGGTTTTGGCTGTTTTGACTGCATCATTTGGTGTAACTGGTTATTCTTTGCCTTGGGATCAAATTGGCTATTGGGCAGTCAAAATTGTGACAGGTGTACCTGACGCCATTCCGGTAATAGGATCGCCTTTAGTGGAGTTATTACGCGGAAGTGCTAGTGTGGGCCAATCCACTTTGACTCGTTTTTATAGTTTACATACCTTTGTACTGCCTCTGCTTACTGCCGTATTTATGTTAATGCACTTTCCAATGATACGTAAGCAAGGTATTTCGGGTCCTTTATAGGGAAGGCATATCATAGAGAATTATAATTATCATATATCATATCGGGTAGGTTTTGGTATTTCATTGCTACAAGCATGGGTTATTGTAAAATAACACATGTCATTTGGATACTTCTCTTCAACTCCAAAGTATTTTTATACAATACAAATAGTTGAAGTTAATTTTACGAAAGAAAAAAGGCGGATTATGGGAGTGTGTGACTTGAATTATTGATTTGGCCATGCAGATAAAGAATTGGATCTGCCACATTAGAATTCACAACCAAAGGTGTCTCCGCATCCAATCAACATGTAAGTCCCCTACCTAGGAAGGATAGGCTGGTTCACTTGAGGAGAATATCTTCTATGATCATACCGCAACCATGTCATCCATGAACAGGCTCCGTAAGATCCCATAGAGTAGAAATGGAATAAGTCATGTGACATGATCCAGTTCTCTATTTATTACACTTACCTTTTTATTATAGTATGGAAATGCATTCATTTTCTTTGCATCGATTGTGATCCGCAATACTATCGGAGTAAAAGAAGGGATCTAAGGAAGAATGTAGGCTAAACTTTTTGATTTTTTTATTAGTAACAAGTAAATATTTTGTTTGGAGGTAAGAAACTTGCGATATTGAGGGGATAAATACCAACTAATCAAGAGACATGAGACAATCCACAAAGCAATTGATCATGATCAAATTTGTAAGCCCACTTGGATATTGAGCATTTACCCATAAGAATAGGATTATTTTCAATGAGTAGTTGTAGGTGCAACTTCGGAAAAGAGAATCTGATAAAGCTTTTCTTGCCTAGAGTCATTGAGTCATTATAAACCTTAATTCTATTAAGGATCTTCCGCGGTCTTATTTCTTTCACTCTTGCTCGAGCCGGATGATGATAAATTCTCATGTCCGGTTCCTTTGGGGGATGGATCCTAAAGAGTTCACCTATCCCAATAACAAAGAAACCAGACTTAAATGATCCTGTATTAAGAGCTAAATTAGCTAAAGGGATGGGACATAATTATTACGGGGAACCCGCATGGCCCAACGATCTTTTATATATTTTTCCAGTAGTAATTCTAGGTACTATTGCATGTAATGTAGGTTTAGCGGTTCTCGAGCCATCAATGATTGGTGAACCGGCAGATCCGTTTGCAACTCCTCTGGAAATATTACCCGAGTGGTACTTCTTTCCCGTGTTTCAAATACTCCGTACGGTACCCAATAAGTTATTGGGCGTTCTTTTAATGGTTTCTGTGCCAACAGGCTTATTGACAGTACCTTTTCTAGAGAATGTCAATAAATTCCAAAATCCATTTCGCCGCCCAGTAGCTACGACCGTTTTTTTAATCGGTACTGTAGTAGCTCTTTGGTTAGGTATTGGAGCAACATTACCCATTGATAAATCATTAACTTTAGGTCTTTTTTAGATATTTTTTGATTCATTCAACCGTGAAGTACCATAGGTATCTAGGAAATAGTTACTTCCAAGTGAATCTTCCCTAGATACCTAAAATCCATTTTATTATGATCCATTTCGCGAAAATATAGATTGTACCAAAGATGCTAAATTGTTTTCTTTTTATTCTAACTCGAAAAAGAAGAAGAAAAAAAATTGCAATGGATTTAAAACGAGAGTTTATTCTTAAGTAAATCAATTGGGAGATGCTTCTCTAGAGTGTCCCATATATGTTTTCTATCTTCCATACGAAAACTGTCAATTCTCAGAAGATCTTCTTCAGTCTTACTCAAAAGGTCCAATAGTGTATGTATATTGGCCCTTTTTAGACAATTATACGTTCTAGAAGTCAATTCTAATTGATCAATAAAAATACAATTCAATGGAATTCCTTTTTTGTTTTTCTTTAGATTAGTTAATCTTTTTTGAAAAGTAAAAAGGGGTGGAGTAAACCTGTTTTTATTTTCTTCGAAACTAGCGCCCTCTTCCTCCGCGTGTAGAAAAGGAAGAAATAAATCAATCAAATTACGAGAAGCCTCATAAAGTGCTTCCTTAGGGGTTAAACTTCCATTAGTCCATATTTCTAGAAAAAGTATCTCGTGTTTTTCATTTCCATTCCCACAAGAAAAAATACTATAATTCACATTTCGAACAGGCATGGATACAGCATCTATAGGATAACTTCCATCTTGATAGTTCTTTCTGAGTTCTGTCTGATATCCACGATCTCTCTTGATCTGTAAATCAATACAGAAATCAATGGGCTCTGTCAAGTTAGCTATAGGTTGTGCCGTATCAACGATTTCTACGGAAGGCGGTAAGATGATATCTTGAGCAGTTATGTATCTAGGACCTTTGACGCAAATGGATGCGTCTCTAACTCCATAGAGATTACTTCTCAATACAATTTCTTTCAAATTTAGTAAAATTTCTTGTACGGATTCTTCAATACCTGCTATTGTAGAATACTCGTGCGGCACGCTCCCAAATTTTGCACGTGTGATACATGTTCCTTCTATTTCTCCAAGTAAAGCTCTTCGCAAGGCAATACCGACGGTGTCCGCTTGACCTTTTCTAAGCGGGGACAGAATGAAACGACCATAATAAAGGCGCTTACTATCTACTCTTGATTCAACACACTTCCACTGTAGTGTTTGAGTGGATCCTGCTACCTCCTCTCGAACCATAATAGACTAGTATTATTATTTTATCATTGAATCGTTTATTTCTCTTGAAATGAAAGTTGAAAGCGGGTTAATTCTTTTACAGACGTCTTTTTTTAGGCGGTCGACATCCATTATGCGGCATAGGTGTTACATCGCGTATACAACTTAATCGCACACCACTTTTAGCAATGGCTCGTAATGCGGCATCTCTTCCACTACCAGCGCCCTTTACCATAACTTCTGCTCGTTGCAAACCTACTGTACGAATAGCATCTACTGCTGTTCTTTGACCAGCATAGGGTGATGCTTTTCTTGAGCTTTTGAATCCACAAGTACCGGCCGAGGACCAAAAAACCACCCGACCTTGTGGGTCTGTAACAGTTATAATGGTATTGTTGAAACTAGCTTGAACATGAATAACCCCTTTTGTTATTCTACGTGCACTCTTCCGTAAACTAAAACGTGCATTCCTACGTAAACCAATACGCACTTTCTTACGTGAACCAATTTTTGGTATAGCTTTTGCCATATTTTATTATCTCATAAATATGAGTTAGAAATAAAAAAAAGAAAAAAAGATACAAAGATATCCGTTTCAGGGTAAAATAAACCCTTTACTTTAATTATTTTAAATGAAATTATTTTATTTGGAATTGGAACATTTCCGCGGGTACTTTTTTTTACTTTTTAGAAAGTAAAGTTCTTTTTCGAAAGATTACCCCTGTCTTTGTTTATGCTTCGGATTAGAGCAAATGACTCTAATTCGTCCACGCCTACGAATCAGTCGACATTTTGTACAAATTTTACGAACGGAAGCTCTTATTTTCATATTTCCGTATCCTTTTTTAAACTATGAATCTAATCTTTTGGAAAAAATAAGTCTCTTCGCTTGAATTTTAGAACTTAGAATTTATTACCCTAGAAAAAAAAAGAAAAACCTAATCCTTTGAATCTTTGGTATCCTTCAAATCTTCGCTATCCTTCAAATCTTCGCTATCCTTCGAGTCTTCGATACGCTTCGAATCCTTATGGGGAAGTCTATAAATTATACGTCCCTTGCTTGAATCATAACGACTTACTTCAATTTTGACCCTATCCCCCATCAGTATTCGTATAGAACTAGACCGTATCTTTCCTGAAATATAGCCTAGGATGATGGTGTCATTCTCTAGCCGAACGCGGAACATTCCATTGGGTAGGGCTTCCGTAACTAAACCTTCGAAAGTTACTTTTGCTTCTCTCGGGTTTTTTTTTTCTCTCCTATTTTTTTTTTCTGTCATATTTTTTTTCTCCTATTTTTCTATTTTTATTTTAAAAATAGGAAGGGCGAGATAGAATTCGAGCACTATAGGCGGGGCGATTACCATATATAACATAAGACTTCTCCCCCAATTCTGTTTAGTCGAGCTTCTCGATCTGTCATTATTCCTCGAGAAGTAGAAAGAATAGCAATTCCCATTCCACCCAAAACTTTAGGAATTCCTTGATAGTTGGTATAAATTCGTAAGCCGGGTCGGCTGATACGCTTTAAAAAGGTTCTTGTTCTATATATTCCTTTTATAGTCTTTCTCTTTTGATGTCGCAAAGTTGAAACCAAGAAATATCTGTTACGTTCCTGATGTTTCCGAACACTTTCAATAAAACCCTCTCGTAGAAGTATTTTAACAATGTTTTCGGTAATATTTGTAGATACTACTCGAACTGTTCCTTTTTTATTCATGTCCGCATTTCTTATAGAGGTTAGTAAATCAGCAATAGTGTCCTTGCCCATAAGACTCTAATTCTAGGTTCCTCCTAATTTTTCTATAATCAACATGTTTTCTTTTTTTTTTTTTCATTTTGGATTTTAAAACATATACGTAAAACACAATCTACTAAATTAATTCTTTGGTCTCAATTTCGCCTACTAGTATTTATAATACTTCAGGAGCTAATGAAACTATTTTGGTAAAATTCAATTCTCTCAATTCCTCGGCAATCGCGCCAAAAACTCGAGTTCCTTTTGGATTGCCTTTTTGATCAATTATAACCGCAGCATTGTCATCATAGCGGATTATTATACCGTCTTCGCATTTGAACTCTTTACATGTACGTACAATTACAGCTCGAATTACTTCGGATCTTTCTAGAGGCATTTGGGGCAATGCGTCTTTGATTACAGCAACAATAACATCACCAATACGAGCATATCGCTGATTACCAGCAGCTCCTATGACTCGAATACACATCAATTTTCGAGCTCCACTATTATCTGCTACATTTAAAAGGGTCTGAGGTTGAATCATATTATTTTGATTTCAATTTGTTATTTCAATGCAAAAGGATGAAAGAAATATTGTCTTTCCAGAAAGAAAAACCGAGCATTTTTTTTTATCTTCCATACCCCTTTTAGGGTTCTATATCTCTAATCGAATAAATTGACTTCGTATGGGCATTTTACTGGCAGCTATGGAGATAGCTGCTCTAGCTACAGTTTCAGATACTCCCCCCATTTCATAAAGTATACGACCAGGTTTAACAACGGATACCCAATATTCGGGGGACCCCTTTCCCGAGCCCATACGTGTTTCCGTGGGTCTTAGTGTAACCGGTTTGTCGGGAAATATACGTACCCATATTTTTCCACCACGACGTGCATATCGTGTTATTGCTCTTCGTCCTGCTTCTATCTGTCTCGCCGTGATCCAAGCGGGTTCAAGTGCTTGAAGAGCATATCTACCAAAACAAATACGATTGCCTCGGCAGGATTTTCCTTTCATTCTTCCTCTATGTTGTTTGCGAAATCTGGTTCTTTTGGGGTTATAGTCGATGGTTCTCTTTCTTAGTTCCATCTCTACTGCAAAACTGGACATGAGAGTTTCTTCTCATCCAGCTCCTCGCGAATGGAATCAGAAAGCATGTAAATTTCTCTAATTCATAATATTCCAAAATATTACGGTACGGATAGATACACATTAATAGATAATAGAAAAAGTTCGGTTTTTTTTATATTGAATTTGTTAAAACAGAAAAATATAATATATAGTCAAAAAAGAAGATCTAGAATATATCCAGATGTGTGTGTATATTTATCTAAATTCTATATTTATAGATAATGTAATCCTTCTTAAAAAAATCCTTATTTTTACTCTTATTGAATCGCGGTAAAGTATTCTAATTCAATAAGAATTTCGCGGGCGAATATTTACTCTTTCCTGTCTTATTTGTTAATTTATAAACTTACCAAATAAGACAATTTTTTTGGTTTGTTCCGCCATCCCACCCAATGAAGTGTTAGGATTCTTTTCAATAAAATCCTATGGAATCATAGGTTCTGTCGTTCCCACTGCTTCTCCTTGAATGGTTAGGTCTGAATCCCGCAACGGAGCTTCCAAAAAATTTCTTTCCGAGTTAATTTTCTCAGTTTTATTAACCCGGGCGGCTCTTTATTATTGCTTTAAATTTGTAGTTCTTGTTTCAAGTTACAATTTTTAATTCTCTATTATTTTTATTATATTGATGCTTTATCACATTGCCTTTTATGATGTAATTCATAGACCATACATAGTGGAATCCTATATCTTATTTATTTCCTCTTCCTTCTTTCTATCATCCCTCCCTTTATCCACATCCCTTTAGTTTTGCTTCACAACCTAGAATCCCTTTTCTTTTTTAGAGAAAAAATTGCAGTTGCTACAACTATATGACACATCTACTCATTTATGTTATGATAGAGGTATTTATTCATATAGTGACTGTTTCTTAGTTAGGATCTCGACAATACGAAGCAATAGGTTGGTTATTAGTTAATTTTCTATAATTACTAAGTTTTTTTCTTAAAAAAAAGAAAAAAATAACGAGTCACACACTAAGCATAGCAATTATATTAAATGATTTATCAATTTTCATTAAATCTTATAGAAAGAGGTATAATTTCTTCTTTTGCAGGGATTTCAGGAAAAAAGTCTCTTGTCATTTTTTATTCTATCAATGGACAGAATCCGAAGACAAGATTACTTATTCTTCGTCTACGAATATCCAAATTTTTACACCTAATACTCCATAGATAGTCCGAATTGGATAGCAGCAATAATCAATTTTAGCGCGAATTGTTTGGAGGGGAAGTCTACCCTTTTTAATAGATTCGGCGCGTGCAATTTCTTTTCCTCCGAGACGACCCGCAATTTTTACTTTTACTCCCCTTATATCTGCTTTTTTAGTTAATTCAATGGCTTTTTTCATTGCCTTTCGGAATGAAACTCTATTTTTTAATTGGAAAGCTATATATTCTGCAAGAATGTTAGGCTGTCTATAAGGTTCTTTAACTTTTTCGATAGAAATATTAAATCTCTGGTTTACAGAGTTAATTTCCTTTTGTAGATCTTTCTCTAATTCTTCGATTGCTCCTTTTTTCTTTAATAAATTTGGGAATCCAATATGGATTATGACGTGGATCGTATCGATTTCTTTTTGGATTTCTATATGTGTAATTACTTCGGAACTTGAACCTGAGTCCATTTTTCTATTATGTGTAATTACTTCGGAACTTGAGTCTGATTCTATTTTTCTATTCGAGCCCTTTTTCCTATTCTTTTGTATATAGTTCTTGATACAATCCCTTATTTTTTTATCTTCCTGTAGACCTTCAGAATAATTTTTTGGTTGTGCGAACCAAAAGGAATGGTGTTTTTGGGTTGTACCAAGTCTGAAACCGAGTGGATTTATTTTTTGTCCCATATTTTTCTATTCTATATTTTTTTTACTGGGAATCGAAATCTTAGATGGATCTAAAGGTTATTTAGATTTCTTTACTATATTTAGTACAATTGTTATATGACACATGCTTTTTTTTATGGGGAAACTACGTCCTCGAGCTCGAGGTCTGAATTTCTTCATAATAGTACTCCTACTGACTTCGGCTTTAGTAATAAATAAATTCGCTTTGTCGAAATCCCTATAATGAGTAGCATTTGCGGCTGCCGAATAAACCAACTTTAAGATGGGATAAGATGCTCGATAGGGCATGAGGTTCAGTATCATAACAGTTTCCTCGTAGTAACGCCAGCGAATCTCGTCAAGAACTCTTTGTGCTTTGAAAACAGACATAGGGATACGTTTTTGTGCTTTGAAAACTCTCTCGAACTTAAGTAGACGATCGGTTGGAACTTTCCTTGCGAGTTTCCTTAGCCCACTTTTCTTCTTCTTTATCCTAGGGATATACTTTACTAGTTTGAAACTTGTCATAAATAAGGTTATTCCCCGCCTACCTTTACTTTATTTTGAATCTTTTTTTCTTCTTAATCTTTCTATTCAGAATTCAGTTAACGACGAGATTTAGTATCCTTTCTTGCATTTTCATAACTCGTGAAATGCCGAGTAGGCACGAATTCCCCCAATTTGCGACCTACCATAGGATTTGTTATGTAAATAGGTATATGTTCCTTTCCATTATGAATCGCGATTGTATGGCCAACCATTGTGGGTAGAATGCTAGATGCCCGGGACCACGTTACTATTGTTTCTTTCTCCTCCTTCATATTGACCTTTTCTATCTTTGCCAATAAATGATGAGCTACAAAAGGATTCGTTTTTTTTCGTGTCACAGCTGATTACTCCTTTTTTCCTTTTTAAAGAGTGGCATTCTATGTCCAATATCTCGATCGAAGTACGGAGGTCAGAATAAATAGAATAATGATCAATGGAAAAAAGAAAAAAATCCTTTAGCTGGATAAGGGGCGGATGTAGCCAAGTGGATCAAGGCAGTGGATTGTGAATCCACCATGCGCGGGTTCAATTCCCGTCGTTCGCCCATCGCATTATTGCAAATTCCAAAAATGCAATTTTCCATATTCCTAGTTACGTATTTACTTACGGCGACGAAGAATAAAACTATCGCTATATTTTTTCCTTTTCCTAGTTCTTCTTCCAAGCGCAGGATAACCCCAAGGGGTTGTGGGTTTTTTTCTACCAATGGGAGCTTTCCCTTCACCGCCCCCATGGGGGTGGTCCACAGGGTTCATAACTACCCCTCTTACTACGGGGCGTTTACCTAGCCAACACTTAGATCCGGCTCTACCCAAACTTTTTTGGTTCACCCCAACATTACCCACTTGTCCGACTGTTGCTAAGCAGTTTTGGGATACTAAACGGACCTCCCCAGATGGTAATCTTAAAGTGGCCGATTTACCCTCTTTTGCAATGAGTTTCGCTACAGCACCTGCTGCTCTAGCTAATTGCCCACCCCTTCCACGTGTGATTTCTATGTTATGCATGGCCGTGCCTAAGGGCATATCGGTTGAAGTAGATTCTTCTTTTCTCTCAAAAAACCCCTTCCCAAACTGTACAAGCTTCTTCCAAAGCATACGGCTTTCTAGATGTATATGACGATCTCTAGACAGATGGATCTTATATGAATCATATGATGAAGTACCACATGAGTGGATATATAGGAAAGGAATCCAAATCTGCCGAATCGCTCATGTTATGATCTTCTACATCCTAGGTCTCTGCGTTCCGTCATCTGGCTTATGTTCTTCATGTAGCATTCAGATCGAATGACTCTATGAAATTACGTCGATACTTCCACATATTATGGGTAACGTAGGAGACATCCCTATTTTCCCCCGGGGGTCTTAATTACCACTGCTTAGCTTTCAATTTGCCTCTGACCATCAAATTAAATGTGAATAACCCGTCCTCCTCTCTTTGAAACAAGGGGCGCTTCCGGTTCTGTGCGTGCTTCAAACAATTTTGTCTTCTCCATATTACCATATCTCTAGAGCCAATAATTTTCTATGAGGAACTACTGAACTCAATCACTTGCTGCCGTTACTCAACAGTTTTCTGTTGAGGTCTATCCCGTAGAGGTAGTCAAATTGGATCAGTGATCGATTTCTAGGTTTCGTCGTAAACCTAATTGGTTACTTCCAATTACGTAAATCAATAGTTCAAACCGCACTCAAAGGTAGGGCATTTCCCATTGATATAGGAACTTTTGTACCAGAAACAATAGTATCTCCAATTATAGCCCCTCTGGGATGTAAAATATATCTCTTCTCACCATCCCCATAGTGTATGAGACAAATGTATGCATTTCGATTAGGGTCGTATTCTATGGTTACGATTCTACCAGATATGTCTTTTTGATTCCGTCGAAAATCTATTTTACGGTATAGGCGCTTATGACCTCCCCCTCTATGCCTTGCGGTAATGATTCCTCTGGAATTACGACCTTTACCACAACGGTGCCGTCCATGGATCAAATTATTTCGTGGATTGGATTTCACTTGCCTGTCTACGGTTCCCTTGCGTGTGCTCGGGATAGGTGTTTTGTATAAATGTTTCGCCGTATTATTAAGTATTCTCCTTTAGTTTTTTTCTCTATCTAGAAGTGGAATAGAATAACCCGGTTGAAGGGTAATGATCATACGTCTGTAATGCATTGTATGGCCCAGAATAGGTCCTATTCTTCTACCTTTTCCAGGTAGTCGATGGCTATTCACAGCTACCACCTTAACACCAAAGAAGAGTTCGACCCAATGCTTTATTTCTGTCTTAGTGAATCCCGATTCGACATTAAAAGTATATTGATTCTTTCCCAATAAACGAAGACTTTTTTCTGTAAATACTGCGTATTTGATTCCATCCATAAATCGACTTTCCCTCCTATGCTCTGAGTTCCAGTATCGATAAGAATTCGAGTTCTTATTGTTCTTATGTTATGGTATGAATATACCATACCAATTCGTTATGTATGGATGATGGATGAGATTCCATGGATAGAGAGCCAGTTCCAATAGACTTATGGAATGTTCCCGTTCGTGTGCATCCAGCAGGAATTGAACCCGCAAATTTACCAATTATGAGTTGGGCGCTTTAACCATTCAGCCATGGATGCTTAACAGGGATCATCGTACATCGTAAATAACCAATTTTCATATAGAAAGACATATCATAGAAAAATGAAATCGAAAATATTCCGAGATGGCAAATATTCGGAGATGACTATGAAAACACCTCTCTGGATCCTCGAATTGAAAGAGAGATTGAGAGGGATCAAGAATCCTAATTCTCGCTATTTGGAATGGATCCAATTCTATTGAGTCTGACTCATAGTGATCATTTCTCTTTAGCAAAGAATGACCTTGGTTATCAAAGGATTGAACAACCGGGATCCATTTACTTATGATACCTAGTTGGCATTGATAACAAGGATCTAATGAATTATGAGTTTAATAGATCCTCTTTAGCAGAAAGACGTATATTCCTTGCTCATTATCAGACAATCACTTATTCCCAAACCTCGTGTGGGACTAATCGTTTTCATTTACCATCTCATGGAAAACCCTTTTCGTTCCGCTTAGCCCTATCGGGTATTTTAGTGATAGGTTCTGTAGGAACTGGACGATCCTATTTGGTCAAATACCTAACGAAAAATTACGATTT